>NC_055987.1:159517671-159817671 GCF_018446385.1 Zingiber officinale
ACTAACTTAACCAGATTGTCATTCCATCAAAAAGGGGGAGATTGTTGGTACGGTTAGCACTAACGATTTAACCCAGGTTTTGATGAACGACAAAAAGGTTAAGTTAGGTTTATTGTTGTCTGACACTTTGATCGAGTGTGCAGGATAAGTCCAGACAGGTCGACGGGCTGACCGGATGTCTGGCACGAAGACCAGCTAGGTCGAAGGGCTGACCGGATAGCTGGCGAGAAGTCCAAGCGGGTCGACGGGCTGACCGGACGCTTGGCAAGAAGTCCAGCTAGGTCGACGGGCTGACCGGATAGCTGGCGAGAAGACCAGACGGGTCGAAGGGCTGACCGGACATCTGGCAGGTAAGTGAGGTAAGTCACTGGAGGGGAGTGACAGCGAGGACGCGTTCCCGGGAAGGGAACATTAGGCGTCGATCCGGCTTAGATCCATTTCGGATGTCTAAGTTGAGATCGTGACTAGATTCCGGTCTCGGAAAAACGGAATCTAAGTCATACTATTTGTACTAATTCATACTATTATAAAATGTGCTAACAATCTGTTTTGCAGGATATATATTGCCTCGGACTAACTTTGTTTTGCAGGAAAAGAGAGTTTTCTGGAACAAGGTGGTCCGGGCGCCCGGAGGGGATCCGGGCGCCCGGAGTTCCAGGCGCCCGGAAGGGATCCGGGCGCCCGGAAAACAAATTATATCCAGGCCAAGTCGTCACCACGTGGAGCATCTCGGTTTGAGCAGCTACGTCACACTCCAGGCGCCCGGAAGGAATCCAGGCGCCCGGAGCAACATATAAAAGAAGCCCCAGGCAGGAGCTTCAGGATCATCTTTCACATCTGAGAACTCTGAGATTACTCGCTCTGCTGCTCTGCGCTCCAACGACGCTCACAAAGCTCCGACGACACGTTCCCGCTCTTTTAAATTACTTGTCTGTCGGTACAGCTTTGTTTTTCTTTTCATTAGCATCTTTTTGTACTTAAATTGTAATTATCCGAATTGCTAGTGAATTGCCCAACGAAAGTACTCAAGGAGTACGGGCCTTCGAGTAGGAGTCGTCACAGGCTCCGAACGAAGTAAAAAACCCTGTGTCTACTTTACTTTTCCGCTGCGCTTATACTCGATATTTTCGAATCGATATTCACCCCCCCTCTATCGAATCTAACGGTCCTACACAATCTACCGAGATGAGAACCACCCAAGCCCTTCTTCTTCCTCACCAAGTTTCGGCCACCAAGACTCCTCCAAGGATGTAGAGGTTCGGCCACCACCACCAAGCTCCAAGGGATGCAATAAATAAAACCTCCTTTCTCTCCTTCTTCTCCTAGCTTGAACTGACCACCAACAAGAGCTCCAAGAGAGGGATGAAACCAGCCACTAAAGAAGAAGAGAAGAAGAGGAGAAGAAGCTCTAGGGCCGGCCACCTCCAAGGAAGAGAGGGAGGAAAAATAAAATAGAGTTGTTAGCCATGAAGGCACCCCTACCCTCTCTTTTATAATCCTTGGTCTTGGCAAATAAGGAAATTTAAATAAAAACTTCCTTAATTCCTTTTGCCATGAAAAGGAAAATTTAATTGATTAAAAATCAATTTCCTTTCCTTTATCTACATGGTCGGCCACCTACAAGCTCCAAACAAGAAAAGTTTTAATACAAGAATTAAAACTTCCTAATTTATTTCCGGAAATTTTTAATAAAAAATTTCACTAATAATTTATCCCTTCATGGTTGGTTATAAAAGGAAATTTCTTTAAATTAAAATCTCTCTTTTAAAACATGTGGATGATTTCCAAAAAGAAAAGTTATCTCTAAAATTAAAATCTCCTTTCAATCTACAAATAAGGAAAGATATCTAATCTTTTCTTAATCCTTTGTAGAAACTTATAAAAGGAAAAAATTTTAATTTTAAAACTCTCTTTTAAATCATGAACATGGTTACAAAAAAGGAAAATTTTCTCAAAATTAAAATTTTCCTTTTAATCTATAAATAAGGAAAGATATCATATCTTTTCTTAATTTTTTGTAGAAAGCTATAAAAATGATAGATTTAAATTTTAAACTCTCTTTTAAAACCATGGAATCCACATAAAAAAAATTTTAAAAATAAAATCCTTTTAATATGATGTGGCCGGCCACATCAAGCATGGGTTCAAGCTTGGGTTGGCCACACCATCTTACTCATCCTAATTGCTTTGGTCGGCCCCATTAGGATGGGTATAAAGTGGGTAAGAAGTGGGTATGTGGTGGGTATAATTCTCTATATACAAGAGGCTATGATAGGGACCGAGAGGAGGAATTGGTTTTGGTCTCCTGATAAAATTAAGCTTCACGTGTTCGCCCCGAACACCCAACTTAAATTCATCAATAATAATTCATTCCATTAAAGAATTATTATTAAACTACCGCACCAATCCCAAATTACATTTTGGGCTCCTTCTTATTATGAGTGTATTAGTCTCTTTGTGTTTAAGATGTCGGATGTCCACTAATTAATTGAGTTACTGACAACTCATTTTAATTAATATCTCAGTCCAAGAGTAGTACCACTCAACCTTATCGTCATGTCGGACTAAGTCCACCTGCATGGTTTAACATGACAATCCTTATGAGCTCCTCTTGGGGACATTATCAACCTAGATTACTAGTATACGGTTTCCTTCTATAATCAACAACACACACTATAAGTAATATCATTTCTCAACTTATCGGACCTTTTGATTTATCGAGCTAAATCTCACCCTTTGACAAGTCAAAGAAATAAATACTAAATATATGTGCTTGTTATTATATTAGGATTAAGAGCACACACTTCCATAATAACTAAGGTCTTGTTCTTTTATTAAGTCAGTATAAAAAGAACTTACCTTAAATGGTTATATTCAATACGCTTAGAGTGTACTAATGTAATTTATTAGTCAAGATAAATTAATACCTAATTACACTACGACTATTCCAACTGTTTGTTCCTTTCCATCTTAGTCGTGAGCAACTGTTTATAATTTATAAAGAATTGATAACATGATCTTCTGTGAATGATACCACTCACCATATTATCTACAATATAAATTAATTGAATAACTACACTTAGCAAATAAATGTAGACATATGACCAATGTGATTCTTTTATTTCAAAATAGATGTTTACAAAAAGCTAGGTTTTTAGTATACACTCTAACAATCTCTCACTTATACTAAAAGACTATGCTGCCATATATCCTGCCATACATCTGATTCTCAACCCATCAACAGGCTCATCAAAATCTCTTGCCTTAAGGGTCTTAGTGAAAAGATTTCTCAGGTTATCACCCGATGTAATCTAAGCGGCAACAACTTCTCCTCGTTATACGATGTCTCGTATTGGGTGGTACTTGCACTCTATCATGTTTACTTGCCTTATGGGCTCGTGGTTCCTTCGAGTTTGCTACTGCACCAAATAATTTTGGGCAAATCAGGAATCACATCTAAGTCCATCATGAGGTTACTGAGTTATTCAGCTTCTATGGCTGCTTCTGAGGCTGCCACATACTCAACTTCTATGGTGGAGTCTGAAAAACACCTATGCTTAACACTCCATAGTTATGACTTCACCTCCTAAAGTAAACACAAAATCCCAAGATCGACTTACTATTGTCCCTTCTGATTTGTAGTCAAAATCCGTGTAACCCACAGGGAGCAAATCATCTACTTTGTAAGCTAGCATATAATCTCTAGTCCCTCTAAGGTACTTTTAATATATACTTTACAGCAATCTAGTGTTCCGGCCCTAGGTTACTTCGATATCTGCTAACTATGCCCTAGGCAAAACAGATATCCAGTCTCGTACACAACATTATATACATTAGGCTTCCTATAGCCGAAGCATAAGGAACTAGCTTCATGTCCTCTTTCTATTTTGATGTCTTCGGAGACATCTTTTTAGATAAAGATTCTCCATGCCCAAAAGGTAGAAAAACCTTTCATGGAGTCTTGCATGCTTAAACGAGCTAGGATAGTATGAAGCTCGGGATAAGCACGACATTCTTTTCTTGTGATCCCTTTGTTCCCGAGAATATGTGCGCACTCTCCCAAGTCCTTCATTTTGAATTATTTGAACAACCATACCCTTACTTCCGACAACACTTTGATATTGTTTCCAACTACCAAAAATGTCATCTACATATAGTATAAGAAATACCACCACGTTTCCATCACACTTCTTGTATACAAAAAATTTCTCCGGTCACTGAATAAATCCATAGGTCTGGATTACTTTATTAAACCGGATGTTTCCAACACCTTGAAGCTTTACTTCAGTCCATAGACTGATTGAGCTTACATACATGATGCTCTTTGCTCTTTGCAATGAACCCCTCTGGTTGCTTCATATAGATGTTTTCTTTAAGACTTCCTTTAAGGAAAACTATCTTAACATCTACTTGTCAAATCTCATAATCCAAATGAGCAACAATAGATCAAAGAATCCGGATAGACTTAAGCATGTCTATCGATAAAAAGTTTCCCTTTTTCAATAAGTCTTGCTTTGAAAGTTTCAACCTTTCCGTCTATCCTTTTTCTATTGTGGACCTAATGGCTTTTACACCATTTGGTTGTTCTATAAACTCAGTATTTATTGCTCTTTGCCAAGATGCTGCATCTTTATCTTGGATCGCTTCATCATATGTCCGGGAATCAGGTTCATGTTCACCAAGGATCAAGTCCAAAAACTCTCCCACATCTTTTAGGTTGCCTAACAACCCTCCCACTACGACGAGACACTTTGTCCAATTATGTATCATTTGTGATACGTGTTGCAGTTTCTTGTGGTACTTCATCTTTACTATTGGTACTAAATTAGACGTGTCCTTTATTATTTAAAAACAAATTTACTTATGGGCTTGTGGTTCATTACATAGTCCTCTTCTAAAAATCGGGCATTGGTGCCAATAATGTCCTTCTGATTTTTAGAATTATAAACCTCCTTTCATTTTTCTAGGATAATAAGTGAACTCCTGTCCAAATTATCAGTATCTCCCTTTAGCGCATGTGCTGGACTACCCTAGATCTGTATAATCTTTAGACTAAGCTTACGCCCATTCTACTAATCTATGAGAGTAAAGAGTTTTGACTTAGAGTTAGAAGGTACTATGTTCACTTCCGTTTCCAGTGTATATCCTTGAAACGAATTTGGTAATTTTGAAAAACTCATCATTAATCTAACTATTTCCATAAGAGTCTTATACCTTCTACTACACCATTCTGTTGGGGTGTACCAGGTGTACTTAGTTGGGATTAAATCTCGATTTCTGATAAGTGACTCCTGAACTCTCTTAAGAGGTACTCGCCACTATGATCTCACTGTAGTGTCTTGATACTTTTACCTTAACATTTCTCCACATCAACCTTGTACTCTTTAAACTTATCAAAGTACTTAGACTTGTGGTACATCAAGTAAATGTATACCCACATCTCGAATAGTCGTCTATAAAAGAGACAAAATATTCGAAACCATCTCTTACTTGGATAGTCATAGATCCACACAAATCAGAATTCCAACACATCTTTGGCTCCTTACCCCTTAGACTTAAAAAGCTTCTTGGTCATTTTCCTTTCCAAATAAGACTCGCAGGTTGAAAAATTTTCCACCACCAATGAACCCAAAAGTTCATTTATTATTATCCTTTGAATCCTACTCAAGTTAAAATGACCTAGCCTTAGATGCCAAAGGTATGATTGGTTCATTTCCGAAGGTTTCTTTCTCTTAGAGTTAGAAGATGTGTTATTAATTTTCATTTGTTGCATCGTGGGAGTTATTGGATTTTAAATTATCAACCAACGTACCAGAACAGATAACTTTCCTATTTTCTTGATAACAACTTTGTTACCAAAATAGACAGAATATCTATTCTTTAATAGTTTAGAAACCGAAATCAAAATCTTTCTAAACTTAGTTCGTAAAGATAATTTCTCAAAATCCATGTTTTATTCCTATTAGAGGATAAGCATCTCCCACTGCAACAACTGATATGTTTGCAGCAGTGCCCATGTAGACGGTATTTTCCCTTTCATATAGTTGTCATGTTTCCTGGAACCCCTGCAATGAATTTCAGACATGATCAGTGGCTCTCATATCTACACACCAGGTACCGGTAGATAACACCACTAAACATGTTTCAACAACTAATTAATTAAATACACTTTAATTGTTCTTATTTCTGAGAGGACAATCCACCTTAAAGTCCAAGTTTTGTTTCCAATCATAATTGGGACTACTAAGTCTATTCTATAGTATAACAACTAGGGGATTGACAAACATTTGAAATCCTAAGAATCACAAAAATATTTGGTCAAAACCAACACCTTAAAAACCCCATGAATTTTGCATGTCACGATAGTGTGGATGTATACAAAATCAAAGAGGAGATTTTATCCATTAATTTTATTATCTCGTCAATATGACAAACAAAATTAATAGTTGGTCTATCTTTGATCAAATGTTTGGTCAAAGCTTTGTATTTAAAATAATATTGATTCCTTAAAATAATATAATTTAAATTCACCAACACCTCAAACACCGGGAATTATGCATGCCACGATAGTGTGGACGTATACAAATTCAAACATTTGTAAGAGGAGGGTTTTACCCATTAATTATCTTGTCAATAAATCTTTATGACAAATAAAATTACCTCAAACACCATGAATTTTATATGCCATGATATTGTGGACGTATACAAATTCAAACATTTGTAAGAGGGGGTTTTAATTTTATTATCTTGTCAACCTATTTTAATGATAAATTAATAGTTAGTTTTCCTTTGATCACACAAATAATAGCAGTGACTCCAATGGGGAGGATAGTATTAAATGCGTCAAAGTGTATACCATTACTTGATACTAAGTCCATTAAGTAGGATTGTACCCCTTCCAATGGGGAAGATCACACACTCCTAAATAATTTCCCATAACCATCCATAAAGGAAGGTTGATCTAGTGATCCGCAAACAAACTCATCCGATATGGAGGAAGGCACTCAGAGCCAACGCGCAAGTTTGTTTGCATCACTTACAAACTAGTAATGGAGACCGTGGAATTTATCTACTAATCCCTCTCCCACTTAGTTATTTAAGGTGAGGAATTTTAACCTATCAAGCATACATCACATGCACACACACATCACAGTAAATAAGAGCAATAAATATGGAAATTAATTTTCCAACTATTATGGCTTCTTCCATCATTGTTCTTCGTGTGCTCCAACCTTGGCTGCTGTCATCTTTAGCCACCGCCATCGGGTCTATGTCGTCGGGTCTATCAAGCTTCCTTTTCTGCTGCGCCTCTGGTCCTCCAATAGCACCACGCTTCGCAAGGATACGATCCGCGACAAAAATAGAATTTTATATATATCGATCCTATATTCCACAAAGAAATGTACATGTATTCTAGATCGAACAAAAAAGTAAAATTCTAAAACTAATACAGCTCCTGCTGTATTTGATACATACAATCATGCACACACAAAATAATGCCATTGACATGTCCAAGGGCCCAATCACACACAACATCTTTAAGCCATAATAGTTAAGCCTGCAACCACAAAGTTAGCACATCCTACTATTATCCTGCCTAAATTATGTATGACATGTGCATAACTAAATTGAAAACCAAACACACAGAGGCAAACCCTAGCTCTGATACCAATTGTTGGTTGGTCCTAGGAAGATCGTACTAGTTTCACTGTACAAAAATTTTGTACAAGTGTTGAACCTTTCCTAACAACCTATTGTGTTCTTTAGAAATTAAATTTGAAATCACAAACACAACTTAACATTATTGATTCCAAATTTAACTTATTTGTTCTTAATGGTTTAGACTTAGATCGCAAGCGGAATTTAAAACTATTGATCCAAATCTACCTATGTTACAAATTCAATTAAATATTTATTTCAAAAATCAGCTCCCAGGTCAAACATGGCTAGGCACATGACCTTCTTGGGTATGGGAGCATCCACCACTGCCTCGATAAAGCCTCTTAACGAAATTCAATATTTAATTTCTTAAAATAACATTAGGTTTAACCAAAAAGAACAATCGAATCACAAATTCGGAAAAATAAGAAAAAACACAACTTCGAATATCTAATCCAAAAATCTAGAATCATATGTCTCTTGTGTTTGGAATTCATACAAAGAAAAACTAGTATGATGCGGAAAATAATTACTAGTTATACCTTTTTTTGTATGCAACGACCTCTTGATCTTCTACCGTATTCCTCTTCTTATCTCGGACGTTGTGTGAGCAACGATCTACCGAGATGAGAACCACCCAAGCCCTTCTTCTTCCTCACCAAGTTTCGGCCACCAAGACTTCTCCAAGAATGTAGAGGTTCGGCCACCACCACCAAGCTCCAAGGGATGCAAGAAACAAAACCTCCTTTCTCTCCTTCTTCTCCTAGCTTGAACCGGCCACCAACAAGAGCTCCAAGAGAAGGATGAAACCGACCACTAAAGAAGAAGAGAAGAAGAGGAGAAGAAGCTCTAGGGCCGGCCACCACCAAGGAAGAGAGGGAGGAAAAATAAAATAGAGTTGTTAGCCATGAAGGCACCCCTACCCTCTCTTTTATAATCCATGGTCTTGGCAAATAAGGAAATTTAAATAAAAACTTCCTTAATTTCTTTTGCCGTGAAAAGGAAATTATAATTAATTAAAAATCAATTTCCTTTTCTTTATCTACATGGCCGGCCACCTACAAGCTCCAAACAAGAAAAGTTTTAATACAAGAATTAAAACTTCCTAATTTATTTCCGGAAACTTTTAATAAAAAATTTCTCTAATAATTTATCCCTTCATGGTTGGTTATAAAAGGAAATTTCTTTAAATTAAAATCTATTTCAAAAAGAAAAGTTATCTCTAAAATTAAAATCTCCTTTCAATCTACAAATAAGGAAAGATATCTAATCTTTTCTTAATCCTTTGTAGAAACTTATAAAAGGAAAAATTTATAATTTTAAAACTGTCTTTTAAATCATGAACATGGTTACAAAAAATGAAAGTTTTCTCAAAATTATAATTTTCCTTTCAATCTAGAAATAAGGAAAGATATCATATCTTTTCTTAATCTTTTCTAGAAAGCTATAAAAAGGAAAGATTTAAAATTTAAACTCTCTTTTAAAGCCATAGAATCCACATAAGAAAATTTTTAAAAATAAAATCCTTTTAATATGATGTGGCCGACCACACCAAGCATGGGTTCAAGCTAGGGTCGGCCACACCATCTTACTCATCCTAATTGCTTTGGCCGACCCAAGCCTGGGTTCCAAGCTTGCTTGGCCGACCCCATTAGGATGGGTATAAGGTGGGTAAGAAGTGGGTATGTGGTGGGTATAATTCTTTATATACAAGAGGCTACGATAGGGACCGAGAGGAGGCATTTGTTTTGGTCTTCCGATAAAATTAAGCTTCACGTGTTCACCCCGAACACCAACTTAATTTCATCAATAATAATTCATTCCACTAAATAATTATTATTGAACTACCGCATCAATCCCAAATTACATTTTGGGCTCATTCTTATTATGAGTGTGTTAGTCTCTCTGTGTTTAAGATGTCGGATGTCCACTAATTAATTGAGTTACTGACAACTCATTTTAATTAATATCTCAGTCCAAGAGTAGTACCACTTATCCTTATCGTCAAGTCGAACTAAGTCCACCTGCAGGGTTTAACATGACAATCCTTATGAGCTCCTCTTGGGGACATTATCAACCTAGATTACTAGGACACAGTTTCCTTCTATAATCAACAACACACACTATAAGTAATATCATTTCTCAACTTATCGGGCCTTTTGATTTATCGAGCTAAATCTCACCCTTTGACAAGTCAAAGAAATAAATACTAAATATATGTGCTTGTTATTATATTAGGATTAAGAGCACACACTTCTATAATAACAAAGGTCTTGTTCTTTTATTAAATCAGTATAAAAAGAATTTACCTTAAATGGTCCTACTCAATACGCTTAGAGTGTACTAGTGTAATTTATTAGTCAAGATAAATTAATATCTAATTACACTACGACTATTTCAACGGTTTGTTCCTTTCCATCTTAGTCGTGAGCAACTGTTTATAATTTATAAATAACTGATAACATGATCTTCTGTGAATGACACCACTCACCATGTTATCTACAATATAAATTAATTGAACAACTACACTTAGTAAATAAATGTAGACATATGACCAATGTGATTCTTTTATTTCAAAATAGATGTTTACAAAAAGCTAGGCTTTTAGTATACACTCTAACAAAAGTATCAGGCCCATCTATAAAGCCCGAGCTGGGGAAATTCGATCAGTCGGGAATATGCCAGGAACTAGTGTCTCAGATCTGGGGACTTGCCCTGCCTATGACTAACCAGGAATTACGCGGCTGATGATGCGAGGCGGTCTAACTCCCGTCTTCCCTTAATGGTTGACTGTCACATCTTCTTGACTATTGACTACCACGTTCCCTTGACTTTTGATTGTCACACCCCCCTTGACTATTGACCTCCTGGCCTTATCGAGCTCCTCATTTACGCACTGTATTACTTGAGAAATGCTAAAATCCTAGTTGGGAATCAAACAGTGACAATGTCCTAGTGAAGCTAGGCAAAGAGAAATTTTGGTTAGGAATCAGTCTATGACTAAGTTTTAGTAGAGCTAGGCAACTGGACAACTGATTGGGAATCAGGCATGAGCTAAATCTTGGTTGAGAACCAAGCAATAAAGTCATTGGGAACTAGGTGAATCAAGTATAATTAAAGTCAGTTGGGAGTTGAAGGCTTACAAACAAGTTCAAGTGGAGTAAGTTGTGAGCTAAAGCTTAACAAACAAGTCCAAGTGGAGTAAGTTGGAAGCTGAAGCTTGATAGATATATCCAAGTGAAATTAGTTGGAGCTATACCTTGACAACTCAGTCTAGATAAGTCAACTAGGATCTAAACATTTAAACCCAAAGTAAGTATGAGTAATTTTACATTTTCTATCATACTCATTACGCGAAGTTTGACGGTTCTAGGCCACCAAAGGGAGTTCCGGAAAATTGACTAGTGATAACTCTCGACGAGGGAAGTCAGAGAGTCCAGACCACTACATCAGGGCTGGGGTGACCGGGAGATGATGTTATCTAGCGATCCGAGAGAGTCAGTTTAAAAACATATTTGGCCCTTCTTGAGGTGACTTGAGGGTCACCTAGCGGTTGGAGAACACAGTTGGTAATATCTATTGGATAGATGTTGCAGCTACATTAGTAGCTTCTAGACGACCGAGGAGGTTCTAGATAGCCAGAAGATACCATGTCAGTAACAAAATAAGACTATATAAAGAGTCTCGAGACCGAGTTTACAAATAACTAATTCACTCAATCTCATATTCATTCCCGCGCTTAGGCTTTGTTTACATGAGAGGGCGGAAATAAAAATTAGGGAAAGTTCTTCACGGTAGAAAACTTTTCACCGTTTACTTCATTAAACTTTTGGAAGGAAAAGGAAACATAATTTATCAATGGTTGAATTTGAAGCAAAAAATGATCACCGCTAAATCGGGCGGAAACCAAAGGATGGAAAATCAAAGGACGCATGTACTCTCTCTTCTTAACAAAATTATACACTGTATACGTGACTCTTCATTTCTTTTCCCCATCTTGTTTTCTCCATCCGAAGAAGCAGTGTTTGTCCGTCACCGACTCACCTGTCTGCAGCAACTTCTTCGATCTTTCGTCGGCAACATTTCTGTGTTTCCTCGGTAACTTGTAGCAACGTCTTGTCTTTCCTCGGCAGTCTTCTATCTTCCCTCGGCAACGTGTGACTGCATCCTCTGTTCTTTCTGTTACGTTCTACGATACTGGTAACATGCTTCCCCTTCTTACCTTTTGTTTGATTTCTTACAACATTCATCGTTCTTCATCCATCTGGCCAACAAATATTACTTCTTATTTTTTTTTTATACCACATTCATCCTTCTTCGTCATGTTCGGCGACAAATGCTTTTTGAGTTATATTGGATCAAGCCTGCACATATTTTTGGTTTACCAAAAGTGCAAACATTCCTTTATAACACATGAGATAAGGTTCATTCAAAAAAAAATCTGATTCATCGAATGCAATCTCGGTGTCAAATTCAGTAAAGTCGGTGTCAAATTCAGTAAAGGAAGGGTTTTTAAATTTTTATACGGTGTCTTTAATTTTTATTTTACAATAATTTAGCACTTTGAAATTTTTTTTACAGCAATCTATAGTATTATTATTATCCTGTGTATGAGAAACTCTACAAAGCTCTAGTTTGTGCTGGTGTTCCAGATAAAAATATACTTGCTGCATATCTATTTCTAGGAGAGAACAAGGAGAAGATGATTCTTTTCATGGGATGCCCACCAGAGAAGAGGTTGGAATTTCTAAAAATGATATTCTGATTTTGATTGGCTATGTCAACATGATAGCTACAATTTTGCAAAGCTCTAGAATATTTGGTACAAAAAAGTGAGCTACTTATTTTGGTATCAGGAAGTACAAACTTTGTAGTGTAATATTTTAGTTGGTAACAATTTTATCGTATTTGTAGACTATTTTCAAGTAATATTTGTGATGGGCAATTTCTAATTTATATTATGGTTGACAACTATTTAATAGTGATTATAAATTATTTGCACGTAAAATTTATTGTTGATTCCTTTTGTAGTTTAATATTTTAGTTGACAATAATTTTATTATATTTGTACTTTAATATTTTAATTGATAATCATATTTTTTAAGTTTGTGTTGAACTATAATAAATATTATTTTTTAAAAAAATATTGATAAATTTAAACAGTATAATTTATTTTGATTAATAATAATTTTTAATTATCAAGATAAAATAAATATTAATTTAAAATATATGTCACACCCAATCGGAAGAATATTTTAAGTCTTCTATATAACCCTTAAGTTAAGAAGGATAAGATATTTTGGTCAAAAAATAATTTATTTTCTTTCCATTTATCTAAGTAAACAATACCGAGGATTGATTTTATCCACTTTTCTCGATCAAGGTAAATAAATATATTAGATTATGGATTTCTTTCCCTTTTCATGTCTCTAGATTTATTTAATTCATTCATGATCCACACCATCAGATAAACATAGCATTAGTGTCCTCTTGCTTTCTATGTTGCGGCATGCTATAATTTTGCACTTTAATTATGATAACAACACCTAGCATATCTTTTTATTATTTTTTTGTTGATTATTTATTCTAAATGGTGCTTAATTTTTAGATTTTTTTAAGGTTTCTCTAAATATTAAGAAATAAAAATTATTTTATTTTAAATGTCTTATGTGCTGACTTTTTTAAGCTTGCTCGAGCCTCTACAATTGAACTCGGGCTTGATATTTAATTATGGATTTAAACTCGAGCTCAAATTTTTTTTATTATTTTTTAATAAATAAATTAATATATTATATATTATAAAAATATATATTATTACTAATTTGTAGGTCATCGAGTCAATAATAATTAGACTCGAGCTCAGCTCAATTTATAATCAACCCGACTTAAACTTAGCTCAAGCTCGGTCAACTTTAAACTCGAATTAAATTTTGACCGAACCGTTTACAAGCGATTCATAAATAATTTGACTCATTTATACCCTAGCTTCAGCCTCTCTTCTCTTGCATTTAAACATGATTTTGATGATCCAGCCTGAGGCGACAGATATTTTTATTTGAAATTGATTTTTTTTATCAGAAATCCAAATTTATTATCTTTTCCGAAATAAATTTAACCTTATTAATTAGGCCTACCTATGTATTAGAATTGGCGATTGCGATTAATCATCATAATTAATTTTATAAATTTTGATTGCTGGTATCCAAGACCCGGCAAAATATAACGAACCGCGAAAAAGGCTAACTGCTCCCGCGCGCCCATCTTCTTTAAAACGGGGGACAGTCCGGACAGACAGGAAGCAACTTCTTTTATCATTGCTCTGAATCCTCGTCTTCTCCAGCGATCTTTTCACAACTCTTAATTTCGAGCAGAATTCCTCGTCCTTATTATTGTCGAGTAAAGAATGTCGTCCTCTTCCATGATCTCCAGCGTAATAGCGATCGTGACGTTTAGCTTGGCGTTAGGCACAATTACCAGTATTTTCCGCATCCTCTTTTCGAATTTGTTACCATCTGTCCTCTTGGAGATTGCTGAAGCCTGTGGCGACAACGAGACGGGGGCGGTCGAGATCATTGGAGCAGTTCTAGTGATTCCATTCGTTATGTGCATGTCGCTGGTAATTGTAGCTGCTGCTGTTCTGCTGAGCTTAAGAGATTACGACTCTGATTCGGAAACTGTCTCCCTCGTCGTGGCACTTCCTGAAGACGAGGGCACGATAACTATAGTCATAGAATAGAATGAAACCTTAATTCATTCCTTTTGTACATAGGTTTTAACAAAGAGTGTGCAGATTTATCTTTGATGATTTGCTTCTTAATTACATATTAATTGCTATTAGAAGACTTCTTTTATCCCCAACTAATCGAAGTGCCTGTCATATCAATTGTTATTGCCAAATTATTTAAATTGAAACCGTACCTTCAATACCATGTCTACCGAATCGGAGTGAAATGCTGCTTCAACTCTATCAAATTTTTAGCTAGATTAGAGGGGTTTTTAGTGCACTGTGAATGTTTATGGTTTTAAACGTGTGGCTTGTTTAATCTCTATGTTTTGAACTTGTTTACACGATGAGTGAACTATGATAAGTAGAAGAAAAACAATGCTTTTTATTAACCAAGAATATACTTGAAAAAATCAATATTAATTTGGGAAAAGAATACTGACATTTTTTTATTAATTTATGGATAATGTTTTTTTTTAAAAAGTAAAATTTAAAAAACTAATTAAAAATTACCAACCAAACAATTTTTTAATTGGTGCTTTTTTTTCAAAATATAATTATTAATATACTTGCATATTAATATTATTTAAACCATAAATAAATTTTCAAATATTAATTTTCATTAGTAATCCGTTAATATTCATCTAAGTAATATAATAGCATCATACCATAGGAAAAAAAAATTATATATCAAATATCGGATAAAAAATTGCTATAGAGTCTTTAGAATATATGGAGTGAGGTTACAGGAGTAATCATCAAACTAGTGTCCCATACAAAGTTAATAATCCTAAAATTTTGATATACGACTAAAGTTAAAGTTAAATTTATTAAAATTTAGCAAGTTATGTCAAGTGTGAAAGAGCAAGTTATTTGATGATCCTGTCCGAAATCTGAGTCAGATGGAGGCCGCCGGAGATGGCGTTAGTGTTGACAGAGATGTAACTTTGACGCACCCTGTGTATGCGCGTCAGAAAAGCGAATCCCCACGTGGAATTGTAAGGTCTGCAGTATGAGAACAGGTGGTACTTAGACTCTACACACACTCAAATAAGCACACGGAGTGTTAGAGATCGGAAATCAGGGAAAAAGTCTCCGGCGCAGCCCCTCCGATGCTCAAGCCAGGTCTTTTTCCCATCGTACAGTACGATGGAAAAAAAAATTGTTGAAGACGAGTGCATATGTGCGCGTACCTGACCAAGGAAGAGGACCTCCCTTTTCATATGACGTTGCATACCTTCAGAGCCTGACCGTTGTTAGAGAATGTCGGGTGCAAGGGTCTATCAGGTGAGAAAGGATGTACGACGGTCTCCTAGTGGTAGAAGGAAGGTTCCACTCTCAGGGAATGACAGACCATTGTAATATTCCCTGGCGTCTGGCAGTTATTCTCTGACAGGAGGTTATGATTCTTTGACATTGTTGTCGCTTAGTGCTTTCCGTCCTGCACAGGTTCAGCTATAACTAGCTCGGGACGACGACTCAGATGTGCTACCAGGTTTGAGTCTTGATGATGAGCTGTGGTGCACCGATCGGGCTTTATCTAAGACTATGGAGAGGGACTCATCTTTCACAATTTGACCGCTAAAGAGTTGATTAGGAGTTGTCTTAGTAAAAGTTGTTGGTTGGTCCTAGGAAGATCGTACCGGTTTCATTGTACAAAAATTTTGTACAAGTGTCGAACATTTCCTAACAACCTATTGTGTTCTTTAGAAATTAAATTTGGAATCACAAACAGAACTTAACATTATTGATTCCAAATTTAATTTATCTGTTCTTAATGGTTTAGACTTGGATCGTAAGCGGAACTTAACAATATTGATCCAAATCTACCTATGTTACAAATTCAATTAAATATTTATTTTAGAAATCGGCTCCTATGTCAAACATGTCGAGACACATGACCTTCTTGGGTATGGGAGCATCCACCACTGCCTCGACAAAGCCTCTTAACGAAATTCAATATTTAATTTCCTAAAATAACATTAGGTTTAACCAAAAAGAACAATCGAATTACAAATTTGGAAAAAATAAAAAAAAACACAACTTCGAATATCTAATCCGAAAATCTAGAACCATATGCCTCTTGTGTTTGTAATTCATACAAAGAAAAACTAGTATGATGCGGAAAATAATTACCAGTTATACCTTTCTTTGTATGCAACGACCTCTTGATCTTCTATCGTATTCCTCTTCCTATCTCGGACGTTGTGTGAGCAACGATCTATCGAGATGAGAACCACCCAAGCCCTTCTTCTTCCTCACCAAGTTTCGGCCACCAAGACTCCTCCAAGGATGTAGAGGTTCGGCCACCACCACCAAGCTCCAAGGGATGCAAGAAACAAAACCTCCTTTCTCTCCTTCTTCTCCTAGCTTGAACCGACCACCAACAAGAGCTCCAAGAGAGGGATGAAACCGGCCACTAAAGAAGAAGAGAAGAAGAGGAGAAGAAGCTCTAGGGCCGGCCACCACCAAGGAAGAGAGGGAGGAAAATTAAAATAAAGTTGTTAGCCATGAAGGCACCCCTACCCTCTCTTTTATAATCCTTAGTTTTGGCAAATAAGAAAATTTAAATAAAAACTTCCTTAATTTCTTTTACCATGAAAAGGAAAATTTAATTGATTAAAAATCAATTTCCTTTTCTTTATCTACATGGTCGGCCACCTACAAGCTCCAAACAAGAAAAGTTTTAATACAAGAATTAAAACTTCCTAATTTGTTTTCAGAAATTTTTAATAAAAAATTTCTCTAAAAATTTATCCCTTCATGGTTGGATATAAAAGGAAATTTTTTTAAATTAAAATCTCTCTTTTAAAACATGTGGATGATTTCCAAAAAGGAAAGTTATCTCTAAAATTAAAATCTCCTTTCAATCTACAAATAAGGAAAGATATCTAATCTTTTCTTAATCCTTTGTAGAAACTTATAAAAGGAAAAAATTTTAATTTTAAAACTCTCTTTTAAATCATGAACATGGTTACAAAAAAGGAAAATTTTCTCAAAATTAAAATTTTCCTTTCAATCTACAAATAAGGAAAGATATCATATCTTTTCTTAATCTTTTGTAGAAAGCTATAAAAATAAAAGATTTAAATTTTAAACTCTCTTTTAAACCCATAGAATCCACATAAAAAATTTTTTAAAAAATAAAATACTTTAATATGATGTGGTCTGCCACACTAAGCTTGGGTTCAAGCTTGGGCTGGCCACACCATCTTACTCATCCTAATTGCTTTGGCCGACCCCATTAGGATGGGTATAAGGTGGGTAAGAAGTGTGTATGTTGTGGGTATAATTCTCTATATACAAGAGGCTACGATAGAGACCGAGAGGAGGAATTGGTTTTGGTCACCCGATAAAATTAAGCTTCACGTGTTCGCCCCGAACATCCAACTTAATTTCATCAATAATAATTCATTCCACTAAATAATTATTATTAAACTACCGCATCAATTCCAAATTATATTTTGGCTCCTTCTTATTATGAGTGTGTTAGTCTCTCTGTGTTTAAGATGTTGGATGTCCACTAATTAATTGAGTTACTGACAACTCATTTTAATTAATATCTCAGTCCAAGAGTAGTACCACTCAACCTTATCGTTATGTCGGACTAAGTCCACCTGCAGGGTTTAACATGACAATCCTTATGAGCTTCTCTTGGGGACATTATCAACTTAGATTACTAGGATACAGTTTCCTTCTATAATCAATAACACACACTATAAGTAATATCATTTCTCAACTTATCGGGCCTTTTGATTTATCGAGCTAAATCTCACCCTTTGACAAGTCAAAGAAATAAATACTAAATATTTGTGCTTATTATTATATTAGGATTAAAATCACACACTTCCATAATAACTAAGGTCTTGTTTTTTGTTAAGTTAGTATAAAAAGAACTTACCTTAAATGGTCCTACTCAATATGCTTAGAGTGTACTAATGTAATTTATTAGTCAAGATAAATTAATACCTAATTACATTACAACTATTCCAACGGTTTGTTCCTTTCCATCTTAGTCGTGAGCAACTGTTTATAATTTATAAAGAACTGATAACATGATCTTCTGTGAATGACACCACTCACCATGTTATCTACAATATAAATTAATTGAATAACTACACTTAGCAAATAAATGTAGACATATGACCAATGTGATTCTTTTATTTCAAAATAGATGTTTACAAAAAGCTAGGCTTTTAGTATACACTCTAACAATCTCCCACTTATACTAAAAGACTATGCTGCCATATATCCTGCCATACATCTGATTCCCAACCCTTCAACATGCCCATCAAAAGCTCTTGCCTTAAGGGTCTTAGTGAAAAGATTTCTCAGGTTATCACCCGATGCAATCTAGGCGGCAACAACTTCTCCTCGTTATACGATGTCTCGTATTGGGTGATACTTGTTGGAGCAATCTGGGTACCCTAGATTTTGATGTTTGGGCAAAGGTTTAAGTTAGGTTTATTGTTGTATTTGATATGCATTGTGAGTGTGTAGGATACAGGTACAACAAGGAAAGTCCAAGGGTGAGTCTTGGCGGTGTAAGTCTAAGCATGTAGTCTTGGCAACGTAAGTCCAAGTGTGATCTTGGCAAAGGAGGAAAGTCCAAGGATGAGTCTTGGCGGTGTAAGTCCAAGCATGTAGTCTTGGCAACGTAAGTCCAAGTGTGGCTTGGCAATAGATGAAGTCCCGGAGGCGCGACCTCTTGGCAAAGGAAGACCCGACAACAATGACAAGGCCGATGGAAGCTCCAGAAGACAAGACGTGAAGGATGGGGAGGCATCCGAGGGACGCATGGCTGATGGAGGAGGCTAGAAGGCTAGGTCTAGGTTGGTCGGGCGAGAACGAGTGCTGAGTGAATGTACTCGGGGTAAAATCCCAAAATTAGGATTACTGTAGCAGTACTGTAGCGTTACTGCAGCAGTACTGTAGTAGTCGACTGGTGGTTTCATCAGTCGACTGGTGCAGTCGACTGGTAGCGAACAGAGGGTTGGTATCAAGCCGTTGGGCTGCAACGGTCGAATTTCCACGAAGGGCAGTCGACTGAATGTTTTGGCAGTCGACTGGTAGGCGGGATTTTCTAACCCATGGCCTATATAACCAAGCATTGGAAGCTTGGTTGAAGTTGACAAAATTAGTGGTGGTTAACCCTAATTAGAGTCTCCAAGTGCCCAAGTGATCTAGCGTGCTTGTACGAGGTTGTGGCGAGGTTTCTCCACCCACAGGAGCTACGCGAGCTAGCCGGAAGTTCTCCGGGGAATCATCCACCGACGGATCGGGATCGTCCACCTTACGGACAGCCGTGGAGTAGGAGCTTTATCTCCGAACCACGTTAAATCAATGTGTTAGGTTTGCTTTCTATTGTTAGTGTTTATCTTGTATTTTCGCTGTGCACACTAACCATTGTAGGAAGCGACGATTTGGGTGAGACGCTATTCACCCCCCTCTAGCGGACGTCAAGGTCCCAGCAAGTGGTACCAGAGCAAGGTGAGCTCTTGTTGGACTAATCACCAAGAGAGCGGCTAGAGGAAGAAGATGGAGTCGGAGGGACCTCTCGGATGGGACATCCGAATCCCAGCTCCATACGAGCGCGAGGACTTCGACTATTGGAGGAAGCGCATGGAGATGTGGTTCCAAATGAATTGGGACCAATGGATTACGTTGGAGGAACCGTTTAAAACTCCAACGGACAAGAAGGGAAAACGTCTCCGACGTCGATATTGGACCAAGGAGCAAAGGGAGCAATCGGAGATGGACAAGGAGGTAACTAAAATTTTAATTAATTTATTACCTCTTAATGCGATATTGAATGTAGGTGAATACGAGAACGCAAGTGACCTTTGGAAAAAGGTAATTGCACTTCATGAGAGTCCTACACCAATCCAAGGAGAGGAGGAGCCCAAGGAGAATGACTCATTGGTCCAAGAGGAGAAGGACCAATCGAATGTTGATACGTGTTCAACATCTGAGGAGGAGAAGGAAGATGAGGAGGTATCATCCACATCTTCAAGGGAGGAAGAAGTGGAGCCGTCCACATCTTCAAGTGAAGAGGAAGAAGAGCAATCCAAGGAAGAGGAGATCTTGGAAGCTCAACCCTCCACCTCAACTACCAATAAGAGCACAAAGGACCACATCAAATGTTTTGAGTGTGGTAAGATGGGGCACTACAAGAGTAGGCGTCCTTCGCTCAAGAAGGTAAAGGAGGTAAACCCTAAACTCACTAAAGTTAATTTAGAAACTAATGTGAGTTGTAGGAAGAAGAAGAAGGAGAAGAAGCACATTAGGTGTTTCACGTGTGGTGAGTGGGGACACTACCACACAAAGTGCCCAAGGAGAGGAGAGCTCAAGAAATTGGCGCACTTGAAGAAGTGGGAGAAGAAGTGGAGGAAGAATGGAGGCTTATGTCAAGGGGGAGCTTCAAAGGTAAAGGGTAAGGTAAACCCTAATTTTAATTTAAGTTCAAATTCAAATTCCTCCATGCATGTTAAAAATAATATGAATTATTTTCCCATGCATATTTATGGTTTTAGATATAATGATAGGAATAGGGTTAACGTAGGTGATAACCCTAGGAATTCATTTTCAAATGATAAACCTAAAAGGAAACTGTTAGGATCGATGGTCGCGGCTAGAGAGGGGGGGTGTGAATAGCCGACCCCAAATTGCTCGTTTCTTCCTACAATTAGGGTTAGCGCAGCGGAAATAAAAATAATAGAAACGAAAGCAGAGAAATCAAACCTCAACACGCGTCGATGTAATGAGGTTCGGAGATATACTCCTACTCCTCGGCGTGTCCGTAAGGTGGATGAAGTCTATCAATCCGTCGGTGGATGAGACCCCGGAAACCCGGCTAATAATCACTCCTTCTGGGTGGAGAAACCTCGCCACAATGTTTTGCAAAAGCAATACAGGAGTAGAAAGCAGCAAGAAGCAAAATACAATACAAATGTATGAAACACCTTCGCTTACTTGCCTTCTCTTCGACTGGATGAAGCAGCAGCTTCTCGGATCCAACCACAACAGCAACAGCAACTGATCAGTTGGTCCCAGCCGAGTGGAAGCTCACAAAAGCTTCAGAACGAAGAGCTCAAAGAAAGTCATAAGAACTTGCAGCAGAAGAAGAAGAGGCAGAACAAGAAGAAGCGTAAGCTTGAGAAGAAGAAGAACATAACCGTAGCAACCTCGATCTCCTTTTATAACCACCGATATCCCGAGCCAACGTGAACCGCAAGCAAAAGGCCGAACACGAAGTCGAATAACCTAGCCGCTGAGTCACAACGGCAGTCCCGGACCGATCGAGCTCCACCCGATCGGTCAGGTTCTTCGATCACCATGGAGACCGATCAGGCTTTATGCTGATCGGTCCCCGACCGATCAGAATGCTTTCACAGAGTGCCCAACTCTCTCCTGATCGGTCCCGGACCGATCAGCTCCGATCGGTCCCGATCAAGAAGCTCACAGAGGCACATCGATCGCTTTCGATCGGTCCGGCACCGATCAAGAAACCACAGATCGATGGATCGGTCACTGATCGATCCGTGTCTTGGTTTTGCCCAAACCAAGTCCAAACCAATATCCGGTCAACCTTGACCTCTTGGTACATCATGCTTAGCATCCGGTCACTCCCTTGACCTGCTAAGACTCCCCACCAAGTGTCCGGTCAATCCTTTTGACCCACTTGGACTTTTCTCTTCGTGTCAAGTATTCGGTCACTCCCTTGACCTACTTGACCTTCTCAACACCAGATGTCCGATCACCCTTGATCCATCTGGATTTTCCCTTGCCCGGCTTCACTCACCAGGACTTTCACCTAGCTTCACTCACTAGGATTTTCACCTGGCTTCACTCACCAGGATTTCCAATCTGTCCGGCTTCACTCACCAGGACTTTCCAACTGCCTGGCTTCACTCACCAGGACTTTCCCACTGTCTGGCTTCACTCACCAGGACTTTCCCACTGCCTGGCTTCATTCACCAGGACTTTCACCTAGCTTCACTCACTAGGGTTTTCACAACTGCCTGGCTTCACTCACCAGGACTTTCCACATCCGGTCCAGAGAACGAGATACCGAGCCCTCTCTGACCACAGTTTGGGGAACGAGCTACCGAGCCCTCTCCGACTTCCATCCGGTCCAGAGAACGAGCTCCCGAGCCCCCTCTGACCACAGTCCGGAGAACGAGCTACCGAGCCCTCTCCGACTTCCCATGTGCCAAGCTTCCATACTTGGACTTCTCCGTGCCAAGTCTCCATACTTGGACTTTTCCCGTGCCAAGCTCCCTGCTTGGACTTTTCATCATGCCAAACTTCCTGCTTGGACTTTTCACCATGCCAAGCTCCCTGCTTGGACTTTTCCCGTGCCAAGCTCCCTGCTTGGACTTTTCCGAGTCAGGTCAACTCACCTCGGGTCAACCAGGTCAACCTTGACCATGGGTTGCACCCACAATCTCCCAAGCTTGTATCCTTGTAAAACATCAAGATACAACTTTTCTGTTCACGTCAAACATTGTTAAACATAACTCGTCAAACATCAAAACACAACTCGAGTCAAGTCAACTCGAGTCTGGTCAACTAGGTCAACCTTGACCTAAGGTTGCACCAACAATCTCCCCCTTTTTGATGTTTGACAAAACTATAACCTAACTTAGGTTTTCTAATGTTCTTCCTTGAACATTCTCCCCAAACCTACACTCTCCCCCTTTTTGACACACATCAAAAAGAGTGAATCAAGGTCAAGAGTTTCTTTCTAATGAAGGTCCCATACCTTTCATTGAAACCCTTAATTTCCCCCTTGATACTAAGGTCAACAATTAACTTAGTGATAATCTCATATCACTCAAGTCTTTAGGAGTAAAAACTCCCCCTAAAAGTCAACTCCCCCTTGACTAATAGGTAAAACTCCCCCTAAAGGTCAACTCCCCCTTGACCATTGCACCAACAATGTCTTGGAGAGTTTCAAGCCTTTAGAAATCCAAAACACCAACTCCCAGCTGAAATTTCAGACAAAACAGTCGAAAATCAGCAAGTTGGCACGCGCTGATCGGTCACCTGACCAATCAGACCTTCCCTGGATCGGTCAAGTGACCGATCCAGAGTGCCCTGGACCGATCAGAATCCCCTCTGATCGGTCCCCAACTCTGATATCAGAAGTTTCTGATTTTTCTACTTCCGAAATTCAGAAACCTCTCAAAAATCACATAAAATTTTAAAAATTGTAAAATTTTGAGGATACATTTCTCATAACATATATTATCACGGAAAAATAATTTTCGATGAAAATAACTTCCATTTTCAAAACTTGATACAAAGTTTGAAAAACGTTGAAATAGTTCAAGTTTAACTCAACTTTGTTTCACCTTGTTCAATGATGAATGCTATCACTAGAAAAGCTTCATCAAGGTTTTTCAAATCAATTTTAAAATGATTTTAAACCCTTTAATTTGGGACCACAATCTTAGGGCTAAATGTACATGACTTGTACGCAAGTTTTCCCTATGATCCCCAATTTCGAATTAGGCTCATCTATGTACAAGAACTATGCACCTTGATCCTAACTCATCATCCTAATATCTCACACACATCTAAGGTGTATCAAACACATCCAAGTCAATTTTGATGTGAGATATGGATTTAGGTTATCTTAACTAGGTTCTCATGCATTTTCTAAATAACAATTTGATCTCCATATCAAATTGTGTTTTAGTCCTTAAATCAATTTCATTAATTATAAATGCATGAGATGATGACATGGCATAAAATAGTATCATAAATGGAACATGTGCCAATGTCATGATGTCATGGCATAAAGTGTGAAACTCTAACTAAGGCATGACATATAAATAACCTAAGCATTATCATGACATTTCAAATGATACTAAATTAAATATGATGTCATGACATGGCATATGACAAACAATATATGGCAAATAACATGTAAAGGTATAGAAGATACCTAATTCTAGCCTTAATTGCCATTTTTGATAGTTTTGATCATTTTGCCATAAATTCTATATTCCTAAGTGTAATAGACCTAAAATCATATCCTCAAGACTTTTAGATCACTATGTGCCAACTAGATTGACTCTAGAAAAATTCCTCAAATGTGGTTGGCACATCCTAATTATCTTAGGAATAATTTTCACTTTCATTTTCAAGGCTTGATTAGACCTTGAAAATTCCTAAGGTGCCACCTTTTGCCATGATTAGGTTAACTACCTATTCAAGTAAGGTTGGCACACCCTAAACCATCTAGTGTGATGGAATCACGCTCCTAGGAACCCAATACCTATTGGAGCTCATTGGGTTCACTAAGTATTCACTAGGGATGACTTCCCTAGCAACCCTTCTAATGACCCTCCTAGGCTTTGAAGCCTTGGTCATTTGGGACTCATCAAGATCAACTCTAGGGGTGACTCCCCTTGTGACCTTGGTGATGGTCTTCCTTGCCCTAGATTTTGTTCCATAATCTAATGGAACATTGTGATAAGTGGGCTTGACCACTTGGGACTTAGGTTTGTGACCCAAACCTTTCATGTCCTTGGGCTTTGGTTTTTGCCCCTTAGACCCTATATTTGACTTTTCCAAATTTTTAAGGGTCTTTTCTAACATGTCATGTCTTGACCTCAAGACTTGATTTCCTTCTTTAATACCTCAAGACTTGATTTGTCATTTTTCTTTGAGGCATTCCTAGGCATATGTCTAGTAGTTTTGGGATTCCTATCTAGGTTTCCCTTAACCTTAGATGAGTTAATCCTAGGGTTGACATTTCTAGAGTTGTCCTTATTCAAGCTAACATGTTTAGCACCTAAGCACATATATTGATTCCTATAATTAACATGCTTATCATTATTAACAATAGCAATAAGGCTACTAGCATGTGTCTTATTATTATTGCAATAATGTGCCTTAAAAGGTACCTTAGGGTTTGCCTTAGCTCCCCCTATCAATGTGCTCGGTCTCTTGTCCTTGTGAGGTTGCCTCCCCCTCGGACATCGACTCCTATAGTGTCCCCTTTGCTTGCATTGGAAGCACACCACGTGCTCCTTGCCCTTGCGTATCGGGACTCCGGCTTCTTTGACCTTTGGTGCCGGTGGATTCTTCCTTATCCTCTTTGGACACTTACTCTTGTAATGTCCATATTCCCTACACTCAAAGCACATTATATGTAATTTACAAGAAATTAAATTGCTTGAGTTACCTAGTGTTGAGGGTGATTGTATGCTTTCTTCTTCATCCCTTCCGGAGGTAGAAGCTTCTTCTTCTTGCTCCGAACTTGAAGAAGAACTCTCCTCCTCTTCTTCTTTAGATGTTGAGTGGCCCTCAACTTCTAAATCCATTCCTCCATGAAGTGAGCTACTTGGCTCACTTGACTCCTCTTCATGACTTGAAGTGGAGTTCTCCTCATGGAACTTTGCCAAGTTGTTCCACAACTCCTTGGCATCGTTATATCCACCTATCCTACACAAAACATCATTAGGTAAAGAAAATTCAAAAATTTTCAATACCTCATCGTTGACTAGGGATTGGTGGACTTGTTCCTTGGTCCACTCCTTCTTCTCTAGGGTTTCTCCTTTCTTGTCCATCGGAGGCTTGAAACCTAATTGAACACAACTCCAATTTTCAATGTTAGTCATAAGAAAGTACTTCATTCTTACCTTCCAAAACGCGAAGTCGTCGCGATCGTAGAAAGGTGGAATTGTGACGTCTTCTCCAAATAACTCCATTCTCTAGCTCGTGCTCCCCCGGGTGTTGATCCAACGAAGAGCGACCTCGCTCTGATACCACTTGTTAGGATCGATGGTCACGGCTAGAGAGGGGGGGTGTGAATAGCCGACCCCAAATTGCTCGTTTCTTCCTACGATTAGGGTTAGCGCAGCGGAAATAAAAATAATAGAAACGAAAGCAGAGAAATCAAACCTCAACACGCGTCGATGTAACGAGGTTCGGAGATATACTCCTACTCCTCGGCATGTCCGTAAGGTGGACGAAGCCTATCAATCCGTCGGTGGATGAGACCCCGGAAACCCGGCTAATAATCACTCCTTCTGGGTGGAGAAACCTCGCCACAATGTTTTGCAAAAGCAATACAGGAGTAGAAAGCAGCAAGAAGTAAAATATAATACAAATGTATGAAACATCTTCGCTTACTTGCCTTCTCTTCGACTGGATGAAGCAGCAGCTTCTCGGATCCAACCACAACAGCAACAGCAACTGATCAGTTGGTCCCAGCCGAGTGGAAGCTCACAAAAAGCTTCAGGAACGAAGAGCTTAGCAAAGCTCGCAGAAGAACTTGCAGCAGCAAGAAGAAGAGACAGGAACAAGAAGAAGCAGAAGCTTCGGAGAAGAAGAAGAACATAACTGTAGCAGCCCTCGATCTCCTTTTATAACCTCTGATATCCTGAGCCAACCTGCGAACCTGCAAGCAAAAAGGCCAGAACACAGAAGCCCGAAATAACCTAGTCGTTGAGTCACAACGGCTAGTCCTGGACCGATCAGGCTCCACCCTGATCGGTCCGAGTTCTCCGATCGGTCATGGAGACCGATCAAGTTTTGCTGATCGGCCCCGGACCGATCAGAATGCTTCACAGAGTTGCCCAACTCTCTGACCCTGATCGGTCCCGGGACCGATCGCTTCTGCTGATCGGTCCCGGACCGATCAGTAAGCTCACAGAGGCACACCGATGGCTTTCGATCGGTCTCCGACCGATCAGGAAACCACAATATCAGTGGATCGGTCACCAGACCGATCCAGGTCTTGGTTTTTGCCCAAACCAAGTCCAAACCAATATCCGGTCAACCTTGACCTCTTGGTACATCATGCTTAGCATCCGGTCACTCCCTTGACCTGCTAAGACTCCCCACCAAGTGTCCGGTCAATCCCTTTGACCCACTTGGACTTTTCTCTTCGTGTCAAGTATTCGGTCACTCCCTTGACCTACTTGACCTTCTCAACACCAGATGTCCGATCACCCTTGATCCATCTGGATTTTCCCTTGCCCGGCTTCACTCACCAGGACTTTCACCTAGCTTCACTCACTAGGGTTTTCACCTGGCTTCACTCATCAGGATTTCCAATCTGGCCGGCTTCACTCACCAGGACTTTCCAACTGCCTGGCTTCACTCACCAGGACTTTCCCACTGCCTGGCTTCACTCACCAGGACTTTCCCACTGTCTGGCTTCACTCACCAGGACTTTCACCTAGCTTCACTCACTAGGGTTTTCACAACTGCCTGGCTTCACTCACCAGGACTTTCCACATCCGGTCCAGAGAACGAGCTACCGAGCCCTCTCTAACCACAGTTCGGGGAACGAGCTACCGAGCCCTCTCCGACTTCCATCCGGTCCAGAGAACGAGCTCCCGAGCCCTCTCTGACCATAGTCCGGAGAACGAGCTACCGAGCCCTCTCCGACTTCCCATGTGCCAAGCTTCCATACTTGGACTTCTCCATGCCAAGTCTCCATACTTAGACTTTTCCCGTGCCAAGCTCCCTGCTTGGACTTTTCACCATGCCAAACTCCCTGCTTGGACTTTTCACCATGCCAAACTCCCTGCTTTGACTTTTCCCATGCCAAGCTCCCTGCTTGGACTTTTCCGAGTCAGGTCAACTCACCTCGGGTCAACCAGGTCAACCTTGACCACGGGTTGCACCCACAATCTCCCAAGCTTGTATCCTTGTAAAACATCAAGATACAACTTTTCTGTTCACGTCAAACATTGTCAAACATAACTCGTCAAATATCAAAACACAACTCGAGTCAAGTCAACTCGAGTCTGGTCAACTAGGTCAACCTTGACCTAAGGTTGCACCAACAGAAACAACCTATCTTGCCTAAGGAGAAGAAGGTGGTTGAAAACCTAGGCATTAATCTCAAGAAAGGGAGACATATGCCTAGGAAGGTGGGTAGGTCTAGGGATGCCCAAGGTGGACATATTGACTTTAGGGTTAGAACCCTAGAATTGGAAAATCAAGCCTTGAAGACAAAGCTTGAGGAAATGGAGAAAATCCTAGAGAGGTTCATTATTGGACCTAAAGGACTTGACATATATCTGGGTGGTCAAAGACCCAAAAATGTCAAATTAGGTCCCTCCAAGACCAAAAAGAGGTCAAGTGCTAAGGTAGCACATGACATTGGTAAGGGAGGTGTGACCAAGGATAAGGGAGAGTCATATAAGACCAATAAGAAGGAATATGCTAGGGTGACATATAATTATGGCAAGGATGGGATGTCCAAGGTTAAGGACAAGAAGAAATTAACCAAAGACAATGTGTCTAAGGTTAAGAAGGTGAGTTTTATAGGCCAAGTGTCACCCGAGGTGCACCGAAGTGGCCTAGCCATAGTGGATGAGTCACCAAGGGAGGTGACTAAGGTTAAGATTCCTAAGGTTAGGAAGAGCCTTTGGGACCCATGGTAGATGGGTTATCAAATGTGCCAAGTGGTTAGGAGACAGACTTAAGCCTCTAACCTAGTGGGTTGACACAATTGGGAAATGTTTCGTGCATAGAAATATGAATTGGGTTCATATTGCATGAAAATTAGTTTTTGATGTATATATGTCATATAAACTAATGCTAGGGATGCATTATAGTTTAGTATGGGCAGATACATCAAGAGGAATCCAAAACTAGGACTTTAGGTCAAGGTTCAATTGAACCATTTAGCTAGTTTTGAATTTTATGTCAATCTTGGGATCTGTGATAAATATATTTTTATATATATTTTTCCCAAGTAGACATGGATAAAATAGACCTCTCCACAAAATTTGGGATTTTTTGGAGGTCTGTGGAATTTTTGACGTATTTCTGAAAGTGGGTAAAAAAGGCTGATTTTTGCCCAAAAAGAGTACCAGTCGACTAGTACAGTTACCAGTCGACTGGTAACAGTAATTTTCAGCACAGAGAACCTCTGTAAGCTCATTTTGACGAGGCCAGTCGACTGCTGGTTTTACCAGTCGACTGGTAACACTGTTCATGAGCACAGAATGTCTCTGTAAACTCATTTTGACGATGACAGTCGACTGGTACTTATAGCAGTCGACTGATACGGTCTGAAAATGTTTTTCAAGCATTAGAAAATGACCAAAAGAGTGATGAACATGTATGTAATCTTATGGGGGATTAATACATGATGTTTATGGTCATTAGAGGTCAAAGAGTCCAATAATTGGGATATTGTTGGAGCTCTTTTTGATGTATGGCAAAGGGGGAGAAGTTTAGGTTTAAGTGGGAAACTTACATACCTTTGCAAGAAATCCTAGCTCAAGGGGGAGCTTAGGTGAAGGGGGAGCGATTGCTCATTTATTAGCAAAAGGGGAGAAGTTTACCTTTGCAAGAAATCCTAGCTCAAGGGGGAGCTTAGGTGAAGAGGGAGCCTAGAATTAGGTTCCATGATTTATGCATGTGTAGATTACATATATTTATTGTTGGTGCAGTAAGCATCCGACGATCGAACCTCAGTTTTGATAATGGCAAAGGGATTCAAAGTTAAGCTTCCTTGTTATCTAACGTGGTTAAATAAGGTTTCAGGAAAGTCCTAACTGCGGTTAGGTAAGGGAAAATCCTAAGGGGGGGTAACCTTAGGTCCTAGGGGGTGGTAACCCTAGGTGAAGGAAAATCCTAAGGGGGGGGGTAACCTTAGGTCCTAGGGGGCGGTAACCCTAGGTGGAGGAAAACCCTAAGGGGCGGCAACCTTAGGTCCTAGGGGGCGGTAACCCTAGGTGGAGGAAAACCCTAAGGGGCGGCAACCTTAGGTCCTAGGGGGCAGTAACCCTAGGTGGAGGAAAATCCTAAGGGGCGACAACCTTAGGTCCTAGGGGGTGGTAACCCTAGGTGGAGAAAAACCCTAGGGGCGGTAACCCTAGGTCCTAGGGGGTGGTAACCCTAGGCGGAAAGTTCAGTCGGTCTGGAGGGCCGGACTAGCAACAGGTAAATCTCCTGAGTGGAGTAGGTGAGGACGCGTTCCCCGCAGAGGGAACAGTAGGCGTCGGGTCGACCTAGGGTTTCCGGTTGGGAAACCTGAAGTCAGACCCGGACAGTTCGAATGCTGTCAAAACTTTCATATTATCATTCATTATGTTTCTGTGCTAACTTTGTTTTGCAGGGTATGTGTTTGGGACTAACACATTTTGCAGGAACAAAGGAGCAAGTTACAACTCGGATGAACCAGGAAAAGCCAGCGCAGAAGGTTGGAGGCGCCTTAGATGAAGTTCAAGGCGCCTTGGGTCGAAGGTTGAAGGCGCCTTGGGTAGGCTGAAGGCGCCTTGAACTGGATGAAGTTCGACCAAGTCTGTGCTGATCTCCGCGGGTGACTCGGCCTGTTTAAGGCACCTTGAAGGGCTTCAAGGCGCCTTGAACACCCTTTATAAGGGGTCTCGAGCAGCAGCACCAGTATAACGAATTCCAAGTAATCCTTACGCTACAAGCTGCTCTAGAAACACCCAGAAGTGCTGTTACAAGTCCCCGACAACCCGGAGCTTCAGATTCTGCTACTTTATTGTTGTCGGTATAATTTGTTTTAGTTCTTTCAATTGTAATATCTTATTGTACATTTTACGAGCTTATAGTTGTTGCCCACGGAAAGCGATCAAGGATCGCGGGCCTTCGAGTAGGAGTCGCCTTAGGCTCCGAACGAAGTAAAACTTCTTGTGTCCCTCTGTGATTGCATTCGTTATTTCCGCTGCGTATATTCACTTTGATAGTTTTACGATTCCGATACGATCAAAATAGCCACGAGCGCTATTCACCCCCCCTCTAGCGCGTCTCGATCCAACAATTGGAATCAGAGCGGGGTCACTTTGAACTGGTGCAACCACCATTCAAGCATTTTTCGTGGCTTTGTCGTTTTTCGTTTTTTTTCCCTCCAAAACTGTTTTCAAAAAATCCATTTTCAACTTTTCACCATTGATTGGAATTAGTGAAATATCGTGTTTTCAAAAATTTGTAGTAATATTTTTTATAATATTTTAATAATATTTTATTATTTTCTCTCGAAATTCCTGAATACTATTTTTATTTCTCTCCCGCACTACTAATCCAAGACCAAGTCTTGGAACAAATTTTATTGTGTTTATTTTGCGAGATTCCTTCTAATGGCCTACGAAGATGGGTACAACTCAACATGCCTACCACTACTGTCTGACGAGAACCTGTGGAGCATCAATTAAAGACCGAAGCAGAAATATGGACCATAGTCCATATTGGATTCACTCTTCCCACTAAAGAAGGTGTACCCATCACCTATGACAAGTGGGATGCACAAACAATAAGGACATTCGAGGCAAATGCAAAAGCAACTTACATTCTCCTATGCGGACTAACAAATTCAGATCTTGATCGAGTTGGAAAGTTCAACAATGCTAAGGAGCTTTGGGAGAAAGTGCTCAAGCTTTATGAGATCCCTTCAGAGTTAGAAGATCGAATAGAACCTGAGTCCGAATTTGAAATTGAATCCTCAGAGTCAACCTCCGAACCAGACTCAGAAAAATCAGAGCAAACCGATATCATAGCACTGATGTCCAAAGACGAGATATCTGAATCTGAGTCAGAATTTGAAATGGCAACAGTCAAGGGGGAGGATCCTATCACGGATCTAAAAGGTAAAATTGTAAATTCAAATTGTAAATCTCTCATAATCTGTTTTAAGTGTAGGGAGAGAGGGCACTATAGAAACGACTGCCCCACTCGTAAGACTCGACCGACACAATCGGAGGAGAAGGAGAAAATGATCAGGAGAGGGAAGAAATACATCAAATGCTCCAAATGCAAACTAATGGGTCACTGCAAAAGACAATACCCAGAAAGAAGACCCAAAAATCCAGAGGGAGAAATCAAGGTTAGTACATTTACATTATATGAAAATCCAGTTTTTGCAACACATGATCGCACTAGCTTAACTAATCCTACTTGCTCTAGTATAGATTTCTCTTCAAAATTAGATATACATGCTAATAATGTAATGAATAAAATTAATTCAAATAAAAATAAGAAATTAACTCTTAGAAAAGTAGAAATACAAAATAATATTTTAAAAGATAAAGTTGATAAATTAGAGAAGATTGTTAATAATTTAGTCAAATCACGAAATCTAGACTTGAGTTATAAATCTAAAGTAAAACATAAACAGTACAAACCAAGTTATAATCAAGTACCTTTTATTTACTTAACTTAATAAAACGTAAATCAATAACATAGGAGGAGGCTCCAGAATAGCTGGCACCTCCGAAATTAATCCACCCGATAAGGGTAAACAAGAGTAGATTACCCGGCAGGGTAATTTAGATTAGATTAAAATGGATTATGTTTAACTTAACTAACGGTACTGGTGAAGTTTTTGGATGATAGTACGTTAGGGAAGCTTGGGCATCGCATGTCTAGGAAGATATGGCTTCGACCTGGTGCATTTGGCCAAGTGGAACTGACCGAAGCTACCCTTAAATGGATCCTAACTAGTTAGACCAAGATTTAGTATTAAGTTCAATGGGTAGGACTATTTGGAAAACCTCGAAGGCATGGTTACTTTAATGAGTTCCTTGTGACTCACCATAGCCCAGAAGTTTATCCAAAGAATGCTTACTTGTTGAACCCAAAGCTAAACCTGAATCTAACACAAAGTTAAACTAAACCTGTAAATTGAACCTCAATTCATCTCACAACAATCGTAGGATTACCTGATTGAAGATTTAGATCGGGTGAGATGACTAAGGAATTTAAAATTCAAATTCAGAATTAAACTCGTAACTATAATTAATTCAAAAATAGATTCATAATTAATATTACTTTTTCAAATAACACTTAATTTCATTATTTGAAAAAATCTTTCAAAATCAATTTCAAAATTATTTGAAAAATCTTTCAAAATCAATTTCAAAATTATTTGAAAAATCTTTCAAAATCAATTTCAAAATTATTTAAAAATCTTTTCAAAATTATTTTCAAAATTATTGAAAAATCTTTCAAAATCAACTTCAAAATTAATTGAAAAATCTTTCAAAATCATTTCAAAATTATTTGAAAAATCCTTCAAAATCATTTAAAACTTAATTTCAAAATCTTTGAAAACTCATTTCAAAATCTTTTAAAACTTAATTTCAAAATCTTTTCAAAATCATTTCAAAATCTTTAAAAATTAATTTCAAAATCATTTCAAAATCATATAAAACTTAATTCCAAAATCTTTGAAAAATCATTTCAAAATCTTTTAAAACTTAATTTCAAAATCGTTTCAAAATCATTTCAAAATCTTTAAAAATTAATTTCAAAATCATATAAAACTTAATTCCAAAATCTTTGAAAAACCATTTCAAAATCATTTAAAACTTAATTTCAAAATCTTTGAAAAATCATTTCAAACTTAATTTCAAAATCTTTGAAAAAACATTTAAAACTTAATGTCAAAATATTTGAAAAATCCTTCAAAATCATTTTAAAATCTGTTTAAACTTCATTTCAAAATTATTTGAAAAATCCTTCAAAATCATTTTAAAATCTTTTTAAACTTCATTTCAAAATTATTTGAAAAAATCTTTTTAAGCTTCATTTCAAAATTATTTGAAAAATCTTCAAAATAATGGTCACTTATTTGGAATGTTGTAAATTAAAGTAAACTCCATCTCACACTCACTCATATGCTAAACATGCTTGGTAATCTAGAATGACTGAGATGGAAAATTAGGAAAATAATTTTTTGAACTCCTGAACTCAAAAATTTATTAAGACATTAATTAAGGGGGAGTGATTTTGAGTCGGTTTTAAAATTAGTTTTTCTTTAAAATTTTTAACTTGACCTTAAAATTAAAACTATTTTTGGCATATCTTCAAAAATTCAAGCTATTTTTAACTTAGCTTTAAAATTAAAATTATTTATGACCTGACTTTTAAATTATAACTCCTCTATAAGCTAATGTTTTCAAAGCTGAGTACTTAATTAAGTTTTCTCTAACTAAACTTAGTTAAATTATTTTCTAAACTTAGCTACTTGGCAAGATATTTTCTCAACGCAATCATTTTTACGCTGAAAACATAGCTAAGTATTTTCAAATATAGCTAAATATTTTTTTTCAAAAACATTTAGTTAAGTACTTTTTAAAGTGTTTAAAACAAAAAAAAAATTAGCTAAGTATCTCTCAAAGCAATTGTTTTCAAATGCTAAGTATTTTCCAAAGCATTCTCAAAATTTCATCAAAACAATTTTAAAAAAAAAAAACTAAATCTTTTTGAAATCACAAAAATTTGCTAAGTTACTGTTTAAAGACAAAATAACTTTATCTCAGCTAAAAGTATCTCTCAAACTAAAGGAAGAATTTTGCTTTCAAAATTATGATCTCACCTATCTAAAAGACTTACAAGAAAAACTAAGTGTTTATCAAAAGTAAATTAAAAGATTGGAAGATAAGATTGAAAATTATCTTTGAAAGTTAAGCTAAGGCCCAGATTTTCTTCACTCTCTTGGGTATTTTGATATATGGCAAAGGGGGAGAGTAGGAAGAAATTCAAAGAATATTATAAATTAAAATTAAAACGAGAATTTTGTTGTGAATGTGCCTATGCTTTATTTATGCCTGTGCTTATTTATGCGTATCTTTATTGCATTTTTACTTAACTTTGAATTTCGGTTGCCATAATCAAAAAGGGGGAGATTGTTGGTGCAGTGAGCATCCGACGATCGAACCTCAGTTTTGATAATGGCAAAGGGATTCAAAGTTAAGCTTCCTTGTTATCTAACGTGGTTAAATAAGGTTTCAGGAAAGTCCTAACTGCGGTTAAGTAAGGGAAAATCCTAAGGGGGGGTAACCTTAGGTCCTAGGGGGTGGTAACCCTAGGTGAAGGAAAATCCTAAGGGGGGGGGTAACCTTAGGTCCTAGGGGGCGGTAACCCTAGGTGGAGGAAAACCCTAAGGGGCGGCAACCTTAGGTCCTAGGGGGCGGTAACCCTAGGTGGAGGAAAACCCTAAGGGGCGGCAACCTTAGGTCCTAGGGGGCAGTAACCCTAGGTGGAGGAAAATCCTAAGGGGCGACAACCTTAGGTCCTAGGGGGCAGTAACCCTAGGTGGAGGAAAATCCTAAGGGGCGACAACCTTAGGTCCTAGGGGGTGGTAACCCTAGGTGGAGAAAAACCCTAGGGGCGGTAACCCTAGGTCCTAGGGGGTGGTAACCCTAGGCGGAAAGTTCAGTCGGTCTGGAGGCCGGACTAGCACAGGTAATCTCTCCGAGTGGAGTAGGTGAGGACGCGTTCCCCGCAGAGGGAAGACCTAGGGTTTCCGGGGGGAAACCTGAAGTCAGACCCGGACAGTTCGAATGCTGTCAAAACTTTCATTATTATCATTCATTATGTTTCTGTGCTAACTTTGTTTTGCAGGGTATGTGTTTGGGACTAACACATTTTGCAGGAACAAAGGAGCAAGTTACAACTCGGATGAACAGTGTCCGAGGCGCCTCGGGTGCGAACCAGGAAAAGCCAGCGCAGAAGGTTGGAGGCGCCTTAGATGAAGTTCAAGGCGCCTTGGGTCGAAGGTTGAAGGCGCCTTGGGTAGGCTGAAGGCGCCTTGAACTGGATGAAGTTCGACCAAGTCTGTGCTGATCTCCGCGGGTGACTCGGCCTGTTTAAGGCGCCTTGAAGGGCTTCAAGGCGCCTTGAACACCCTTTATAAGGGGTCTCGAGCAGCAGCACCAGGATAACGAATTCCAAGCAATCCTTACGCTACAAGCTGCTCTAGAAACACCCAGAAGTGCTGTTACAAGTCCCCGACAACCCGGAGCTTCAGATTCTGCTACTTTATTGTTGTCGGTATAATTTGTTTTAGTTCTTTCAATTGTAATATCTTATTGTACATTTTACGAGCTTATAGTTGTTGCCCACGGAAAGCGATCAAGGATCGCGGGCCTTCGAGTAGGAGTCGCCTTAGGCTCCGAACGAAGTAAAACTTCTTGTGTCCCTCTGTGATTGCATTCGTTATTTCCGCTGCGTATATTCACTTTGATAGTTTTACGATTCCGATACGATCAAAATAGCCACGAGCGCTATTCATCCCCCCTCTAGCGCGTCTCGATCCAACATTTATTTGCATATGTATTGCTATATTGTTTCCCTAACTTAAACGGGTTGTCAAACATCAAAAAGGGGGAGATTGTTGAAGCAATCTGGGTACCCTAGGTTTTGATGTTTGGGCAAAGGTTTAAGTTAGGTTTATTATTGTATTTGATATGCATTGTGAGTGTGCAGGATACAGGTACAACAAGGAAAGTCCAAGGGTGAGTCTTGGCGGTGTAAGTCCAAGCATGTAGTCTTGGCAACGTAAGTCCAAGTGTGATCTTGGCAAAGGAGGAAAGTCCAAGGATGAGTCTTGGCGGTGTAAGTCCAAGCATGTAGTCTTGGCAACGTAAGTCCAAGTGTGACTTGGCAATGGATGAAATCTCAGAGGCGCGACCTCTTGGCAAAGGAAGACCCGACAACAATGACAAGGCCGATGGAAGCTCCAGAAGGCAAGACATGAAGGATGGGGAGGCATCCGAGGGACGCAAGGCTGATGGAGGAGACTAGAAGGCTAGGTCTAGGTTGGTCGGGCGAGAACGAGTGCTGAGTGAATGTACTCGGGATAAAATCCCAAAATTAGGGTTTACTGTAGCGTTATTGTAGCAGTACTGTAGCGTTACTGTAGCAGTACTGTAGCAGTCGACTGGTGGTTTCATCAGTCGACTGGTGCAGTCGACTGGTAGGCGGGGTTTTCTAACCCGTGGCCTATATAACGAAGCATTGGAAGCTTGGTTGAAGTTGACGAAATTAGAGATGGTTAACCCTAATTAGAGTCTCCAAGTGCCCAAGTGATCTAGCGTGCTTGCACGAGGTTGTGGCGAGGTTTCTCCACCCACAAGGAGCTACGCGAGCTAGCTGGAAGTTCTCCGGGGAATCATCCACCGACGGATCGGGACCGTCCACCTTATGGACAGCCATGGAGTAGGAGATTTATCTCCGAACCATGTTAAATCAACGTGTTAGGTTTGCTTTCTATTGTTAGTGTTTATCTTTTATTTCCGCTGTGCATACTAACTATTGTAGGAAGCGACGATTTGGGTGAGACGCTATTCACCCCCCTCTAGCGGACGTCAAGGTCCCAACAGTACTTGTGCTCTATCATGTTTACTTGCCTTATGGGTTCGTGGTTCCTTCGAGTTTGCTACTGCACCAAATAATTTTGGGTAAACCAGGAATCACATCTAAGTCCATCATGAGGTTACTGAGCCATTCAGCTTCTATGGCTGCTTCTGAGGCTGCCACATACTCAGCTTCTATGGCAGAGTTCGAAAAACACCTATGCTTATAACTCCTCCATAGTCATGACTTCACCTCCTAAAGTAAACACAAAACCCCAAGATCGACTTACTATTATCCCTTCTGGTTTGTAGTCAAAATCCGTGTAACCCACAGGGAGCAAATCATCTGCTTTGTAAGCTTGCATATAATCTCTAGTCCCTCTAAGGTACTTTTAATATATACTTTACAACAGTCTAGTGTCCCGGTCTTGGGTTACTTCGATATCTGCTAACTATGCCCTGGGAAAAATAGATATCCAGTCTCGTACACAGTATTATATACATTAGGCTTCCTATAACCGAAGTATAAGGAACTGGCTTCATGTCCTCTTTCTATTTTGATGTCTTCGGAGACATCTCTTTAGATAAAGATTCTCCATGCCCAAAAGGTAGAAAAACCTTTCATGGAGTCTTGCATGCTTAAACGAGCTAGGATAGTATGAAGCTCGGGATAAGCACGACATTCTTTTCTTGTGATCCCTTTGTTCCGAGAATATGTGCGCACTCTCCCAAGTCCTTCATTTTGAATTATTTGGACAACCATACCCTTACTTCTGACAACACTTTGATATTGTTTCCAACTACCAAAAATGTCATCTACATATAGTATAAGAAATACCACCACGTTTCCATCACACTTCTTGTATACACAAAATTCCTCCGGTCACTGAATAAATCCATAGGTCTGGATTACTTTATTAAACCGGATATTTCCAAGACCTTGAAACTTTACTTCAGTCTATAGACCGATTGAGCTTACATACATTATGCTCTTTGCTCTTTGCAATGAACCCCTCTGGTTGCTTCATATAGATGCTTTCTTCAAAACTTCCTTTAAGGAAAGCTATCTTAACATCTACTTGTCAAATCTCATAATCCAAATGAGCAACAATAGATCAAAGAATCTGGATAGACTTAAGCATGACTATCGATAAAAAGTTTCGCTTTTTCAACAAGTCTTGCTTTGAAAGTTTCAACCTTCCTGTCTGTCCTTCTTTTTCTATTGTGGACCTAATGGCTTTTACACCATTTGGTTGTTCTATAAACTCAGTATTTATTGCTCTTTGCCAAGATGATGCATCTTTATCTTGGAGCGCTTCATCATATGTCCGGGAATCAGGTTCATGTTCACCAAGGATCAAGTCCAAAAACTCTCCCAAAACATGAATCTTTTAGTTTGCCTAACAACCCTCCCACTACGACGAGGCACTTTGTCCAATTGTGTATCATTTGTGATACGTGTTGTAGTTTCTTGTGGTACTTCATCTTGTACTATTGGTACTAAATTAGACGTGTCCTTTATTATTTAAAAACAAATTTACTTATGGGCTTGTGGTTCATTACATAGTCCTCTTCTAAAAATCGGGCATTAGTGCCAATAATGTCCTTCTGATTTTTAGGACTATAAACCTCCTTTCATTTTTCTAGGATAACAAGTGAACTCCTGTCCAACTTATCAGTATCTCCCTTCAGCATATGTGCTGGACTACCCCAGATCTGTATATGCTTTAGACTAGGCTTACGCTCATTCTACAAATCTATAGGAGTAGAGAGTTTTGACTTAGAGTTAGAAGGTACTATGTTCACTTCCGTTTCCAGTGTATATCCTTGAAACGAATTTGGTAATTTTGAAAAACTCATCATTAATCTAACTATTTCCATAAGAGTCTTATACCTTCTACTACACCATTCTGTTGGGGTGTACCAGGTGTACTTAGTTGGGGTTAAATCCTGACTTCTGATAAGTGACTCCTGAACTCTCTTAAGAGATACTCGCCACTATGATCTCACCGTAGTGTCTTGATATTTTTACCTTGACGTTTCTCCACATCAACCTTGTACTCTTTGAACTTATCAAAGTACTTAGACTTGTGGTACATCAAGTAAATGTATACCCACATCTCGAATAGTCGTCTATTAAAGAGACAAGATATTTGAAACCACCTCTTCCTTGGATAGTCATAGATCCACACAAATCAGAATTCCAACACATCTTTGGCTCCTTACCCCTTAGACTTAAAAAGCTTCTTGGTCATTTTCCTTTCCAAATAAGACTCGCAGGTTGAAAAATTTTCCACCACCAATGAACCCAAAAGTTCATTGATTATTATCCTTTGAATCCTACTCAAGTTAAAATAACCTAGCCTTAGATGCCAAAGGTATGATTGCTTCATTTCCGAAGGTTGCTTTCTCTTAGAGTTAGAAGATGTGTTATTAATTTTCATTTGTTGCATCGTGGGAGTTATTGGATTTTAAATTGTCAACCAACGTACCAGAACAGATAACTTTCCTATTTTCTTGATAACAACATTGTTACCAAAATAGACAGAATATCTATTCTTTAATAGTTTAGAAACCGAAATCAAAATCTTTCTAAACTTAATACGTAAAGACAATTTCTCAAAATCCATGTTTTATTCCTATTAGAGGATAAGCATCTCCCACTGCAACAACTGCTATGTTTGCAGCAGTGCCCATGTAGACGGTATTTTCCCTTTCATATAGTTGACAGGTTTCCTGGAACCCCTGCAATGAATTTCAGACATGATCAGTGGCTCCCATATCTACACACCAGGTACCGGTAGATAACACCACTAAACATGTTTCAACAACTAATGAATTAAATACACTTTTATTGTTCTCATTTCTGAGAGGGCAGTCCACCTTAAAGTCTAAGTTTTGTTTCCAATCATAATTGGGACTACTAAATCTATTCTATAGTATAACAGCTAAGGGATTGACAAACATTTGAAATCCTAAGAATCACAAAAATATTTGGTCAAAACCAACACCTTAAAAACCCCATGAATTTTGCATGTCACGATAGTGTGGACGTATACAAAATCAAAGAGAAGATTTTATCCATTAATTTTATTATCTCATCAACATAACTTTATGACAAATAAAATTAATAGTTGGTCTATCTTTGATCAAATATTTGGTCAAAGCTTTGAATTTAAAATAATATTGATTCCTTAAAATAATATAATTTAAATTCACCAACACCTCAAACACCGGGAATTATGCATGCCACGATAGTGTGGACGTATACAAATTCAAACATTTGTAAGAGGAGGGTTTTACCCATTAATTATCTTGTCAATAAATCTTTATGACAAATAAAATTACCTCAAACACCGTGAATTTTATATACCACGATATTGTGGACATATACAAATTCAAACATTTGTAAGAGGGGGTTTTAATTTTATTATCTTGCCAACCTATTTTTATGATAAATTAATAATTGGTTTTCCTTTGATCACACAAATAATAGCAGTGACTCCGATAGGGAGGATACTATTAAATGCGCCTAAGTGTATACCATTACTTGATACTAAGTCCATTAAGTAGGATTGTGTCCCTTCCAATGGGGAAGATCACACGCTCTTAAATAATTTCTCATAACCATCCATAAAGGAAGGTTGATCTAGTGATCTGCAAACAAACTCATCCGATATGGAGGAAGGCACTCAGAGCCAACGTGAAAGTTTGTTTGCATTACTTACAAACCAGTAATGGAGACCATGGAATCTATCTACTAATCCCTCTCCCACTTAGTTATTTAAGGTGAGGAATTTTAACCTATCAAGCATACATCACATGCACACACACATCACAGTAAATAAGAGCAATAAATATGGAAATTAATTTTCCAACTATTATGGCTTCTTCCATCATTGTTTTTTCGTGTGCTCCAACCCTAGCTACTGCCATCTTTAGCCACCGCCATCGAGTCCATGTCGTCGGGTCCTTCAAGCTTCCTTTTCTGCTGTGCATCTGGTCCTCCAATAGCATCACGCTTCGCAAGGATACGATCCGTGACAAAAATAGAATTTTACATATATCGATCCTATATTCCACAAAGAAATGTATATGTATTCTAGATCGAACAAAAAAGTAAAATTCTAAAACTAATACAGCTCCTGCTGTATTTGATACATACAATCATGCACACACAAAATAATGCCCTTGACATATCCAAGGGCCCAATCACACACAACATCTATAAGCCTTAATAGTTGGAGCCTGCAACCACAAAGTTAGCACATCCTACTATTATCCTGCCTAAATTATGTATGACATGTGCATAACTAAATTGAAAACCAAACACACAGAGGCAAACCCTAGCTCTGATACCAATTGTTGGTTGGTCCTAGGAAGATCGTTCCGGTTTCAATGTACAAAAATTTTGTACAAGTGTTGAACTTTTCTTAACAACCTATTGTGTTCTTTAGAAATTAAATTTGGAATCACAAACGGAACTTAACATTATTGATTTCAAATTTAACTTATCTATTCTTAATGGTTTAGACTTAGATCGCAAGCGGAACTTAACACTATTGATCCAAATCTACCTATGTTACAAATTCAATTAAATATTTATTTCAAAAATCAGCTCCCAGGTCAAACATGGCAAGGCACATGGCCTTCTTGGGTATGGGAGCATCCACCACTGCCTCGACAAAGCCTCTTAACGAAATTCAATATTTAATTTCCTAAAATAACATTAGGTTTAACCAAAAAGAACAATCGAATCATAAATTCGGAAAAATAAAAAAAACACAACTTCGAATATCTAATCCGAAAATTTAGAATCATATGCCTCTTGTGTTTGGAATTCATACAAAGATAAACTAGTATGATGCGGAAAATAATTACTAGTTATACCTTTCTTTGTAGGCAACGACCTATTGATCTTTTACTTTATTCCTCTTCTTATCTCGGACGTTGTGTAGGCAACGATCTACCGAGATGAGAACCACCCAAGCCCTTCTTCTTCCTCACCAAGTTTCGGCCACCAAGACTCCTCCAAGGATGTAGAGGTTCGGCCACCACCACCAAGCTCCAAGGGATGCAAGAAACAAAACCTCCTTTCTCTCCTTCTCCTAGCTTGAACCGGCCACCAACAAGAGCTCCAAGAGAAGGATGAAACCGACCACTAAAGAAGAAGAGAAGAAGAGGAGAAGAAGCTCTAGGGTCGGCCACCACCAAGGCAAAGAGGGAGGAAAAATAAAATAGAATTGTTAGCCATGAAGGCACCCCTACCCTCTCTTTTATAATCCTTGGTCTTGGCAAATAAGGAAATTTAAATTAAAACTTTCTTAATTCCTTTTGCCATGAAAAGAAAATTTTAATTGATTAAAAATCAATTTCCTTTTCTTTATCTACATGGCCAACCACCTACAAGCTCCAAACAAGAAAAGTTTTTATACAAGAATTAAAACTTCCTAATTTATTTCCGGAAATTTTTAATAAAAAATTTCTCTAATAATTTATCCCTTCATGGTTGATTATAAAAGGAAATTTCTTTAAATTAAAATCTCTCTTTTAAAACATATGGATGATTTCCAAAAAAAAAAGTTATCTCTAAAATTAAAATCTCCTTTCAATCTACAAATAAGGAAAGACTGCATCAGGATAACTCTCGACAAAACTGACTAGTGATAACTCTCGACGAGGGAAGTCAGAGAGTCCAGACGACTGCATCAGGGTTCGGGTGACCGGGAGATGATGTTAACTAGCGATCCGAGAGAGTCAGTTTAAGAACATATTTGACCCTTCTCGAGGTGACCTGAGGGACACCTAGCGATTGGAGAACACGATTGGTAATATCTATTGGATAGATGTTGCAGCTACATCAGTAGCTTCTAGACGACCGAGGAGGTTCCAGTCAGCTAGAGGTGCCATGTCAGTAACAAAATAAAGGCTATATAAAAAGTCTCGAGACACTGTTTACAAATAACTAATTCACTCAATCTCATATTCATTCCCGTGCTTAGTGTCCTCGTGCTTTCTATGCTACGACATGATATAACTTTGCACTTTAATTATGATCAACAATACCTAGCGTATTTTTTATTATTTTTGTGTTAATTATTTATTCTAAATGGTGCTTAATTTTTAGACTTTTTAAAGGTTTCTCTAAAAATTAAGAAATAAATATTATTTTATTTTAATTGTGTTGATTTTTTAAGCTTGTTCGATCATCTAAAGTTGAGCTCCGACATGATATTTAATTATGGACTTAGTTCAAATTTTTTTTTTAATTTTTTAATAAATAAATTAATATATTATATATTATAAAAATATATAATATTATTAGTTTGTTTGACTCGACGAGTCATCGAACAAATAATAATTAGGCTCAAACTTGACTCAATTTATAATCAATCCAACTAAAGCTCGACTCAAGCTCAATCAACTTTAAACTCGAGTTAAGTTTTGATGGAACCATTTACGAGTGATGACTAATTTGACTCATTTATATCCTAGCTTCAGCCTCTCTTCTAATGTGACTGTGATGATCCAGTCCCTTCGGATGGGTCTAGTGGTTAACACATGCATCAGGTGTTGCCACCAATGAGGTTTGGAGTTCGAATCTCGACAAAACCGAGATAAATATCTCCCTTATGTGCTAGCCACTATTCCAAAGGCTAGTAGCTGTCCGTGATTTATCTCCTCCGTATTGACTCTGGGACGGATTGACGGGGGCGTTAGGACGAACATATTCGTCTTTTGCCACAAGTGACTGTGATGATCCAGCCTGAGGCGCCCCATATTTTTATTTGAAATTGATTTTTTTTTATCAAAAATCCAAATTTATTATCTTTTCCGAAATAAATTTAACCTTATTAATTAGGCCTGCCTATGTATTGGAATTGGCGATTGCGATTAATCATCTTAATTAATTTTATAAATTTTGATTGCTGGTATCCGTGACCGGGCAAAATATAACGAATCGCGAAAAAGGCTAACTGCTCCCGCGCGCCCATCTTCTTTAAAACGGGGGACAGTCCGGACAGACAGGAAGCAACTTCTTTTATCATTGCTCTGAATCCTCGTCTTCTCCAGCGATCTTTTCACAACTCTTAATTTCGAGCAGAATTCCTCGTCCTTATTGTCGAGTAAAGAATGTCGTCCGCTTCCATGATCTCCAGCGTAATAGCGATCGTGACGTTTAGCTTGGCGTTTGGCAGAATCACCAGTATTTTCCGCATCCTCTTTTCGAATTTGTTACCATCTGTCCTCTTGGAGATTGCTGAAGCCTGTGGCGACAACGAGACGGGGGCGGTCGAGATCATTGGATTTGGAGCAGTTCTAGTGATTCCGTTCGTTAAGTGCATGTCGCTGGTAATTGTAGCTGCTGCTGTTCTGGTGAGCTTAAGAGATTACGACTCTGATTCGGAAACTGTCTCCCTCGTCGTGGCACTTCCTGAAGACGAGGACACGATATGTATAGTCATAGAATAGAATGAAACGTTAATTCATTCCTTTTGTACATAGGTTTTAACAATGAGTGTGCAGATTTATCTTTGATGATTTGCTTCTTAATTACATATTGCTATTAGAAGACTTCTTTTATCCCCAACTAATCGAAGTGCCTGTCATATCAATTGTTATTGCCAAATTATTTAAATTGAAACCGTACCTTCAATACCATATCTACCGAATCGTAGTGAAATGCTGCTTCAACTCTGTCAAATTTTTAGCTAGATTAGAGGGGTTTTTAGTGCACTGTGAATGTTTATGGTTTTAAACGTGTGGCTTGTTTAATTTCTATGTTTTGAACTTGTTTACACGATGAGTGAACTATGATAAGTAGAAGAAAAACAATGCTTTTTATTAACTAAGAATATACTTGAAAAAATCAATATTAATTTGGGAAAAGAATACTGACATTTTTTTATTAATTTACGGACAATGTTTTTTTAAGTAAAATTTAAAAGCTAATTAAAAATTACCAACCGAACAATTTTTTAATTGGTGTTTTTTTTTTCAAAATATAATTATTAATTTATTTGCATATTAATATTATTTAAACCATAAATAAATTTTCAAATATTAATTTTCATTAGTAATCCATTAATATTCATCTAAGTAATATAATAGCATCATACCATAGAAAAAATATATATATATCAAATATGGGATAAAAAATTGTTATAGAAAAATGTGGAGTCGTCACATCAACGGCCCCCCTAGAACCGGTCCCACGGATATGGAGATAAAAAATTGTTATAGAGTATTCAGAATATATGGAGTGAGGTTATAGGAGTAATCATTAAATTAGTGTACCATACAAAGTTAATAAGCCTAAAATTTTGATGCAGGACTAAAGTTAAAGTTAAATTTATTAAAATTTAGTAAGTTATATCAAGTGTGAAAGTGTAAGTTACTTGATGATCCTGTCCGAAATCTAAGTCAGATGAAGGCCGATGGAGATGGCGTTGGTGTTGACGGAGATGCAACTTTGATGCATCCTGTGTATGCGCGTCAGAAAAGCAAATCCCCATGTGAAACCCCAAGGTCTGCAATATGAGAATTAGTGGTACTTAGACTCTACACACACTCAGACAACCACACGGAGCGTTAGAGATTAGAAACCAGAGAAAAAGTCTCCAGCGGAAGCCCTCCGATGCTCAAGTCAGATCTTTTTTCCATCGTACAGTACGATGGAAAAAAGAATTGTTGAAGACAAGTGCGTATGTGTGCATACTTGGCCAAGGAAGAGGGCGTCCCTTTTTATATGACGTTGCATACCTTCAGAATTTGACCGATGTCAGAGAATGTCAGATGTTAGGGTTTATCAAGTGAGAGAGGATGTACGACGACCTCCTAATGGTAAAAGGAAGGTTCCACTCTTAGGGAATGACAGACCACTGGAATATTTCCTAGCGTCTAGCAGTAATTCTTTGACATGAAATTATAATTCCCTAACATTGTTGCTTAGTGCTTTCGATCTTACCTAGGTTCAGCTACAACTAGCTCAGGACAATCGCTCAGATGTGCTACCAGGACTGAGTCTTGATGATGAGCTATGGTGCACCGACTAGGCTTTATCTGAGACTGTGGAGAGGGACCCATCTTTCACGATTTGACCGCTGAAGAATTGGTCCAGAGTTGTCTTAGTAAAAGTACCAAGCCCATCTATAAAGCCTGAGATGCATGGGGAAATTTGATCAATCGGGAGCAGGCCAGGAACTAGTCCAAACTTCGTCTTATGTCTCAGATCAGGGGACTCGCCCTGCCTATAATTGATTAGGAATTACGCGGTTGATGACGTGAGGCGGTCTAACTCCCATCTTCCCTTGACGGTTGACTGTCACGCCCTCTTGACTATTGACTACTACATCCCCTTAACTTTTGACTATCACACCCCTTAACTATTGACCTCCTGGTCTTATCGGGTCCCTTCTTTACGCACTGTATCACTTGACAAATGGTAAAATCTTAGTTGGGAACTAAATAGTGACAATGCCCTAGTGAAGCTAGACAAAGAGAAATTTTGGTTAGGAATCAGTCTATAATTAAGTTTTAGTAGAGCTAGGCAATAAAGTCATAATTAGGAACTAGGGCTATGTTTGGTAGGGTGTAATGTACCTTGTAATGTAATCAAGATTACATTACAAAGCTGATTATTTTGTTTGGTTTAACCTTAAACTTATAATGTAATGTAATCTCGATTACAAAAGGTAGTGAAGATTTGTAATCTGGATTACAAAGTAAATACTATGTAATCCGATTACATTACGAGGTCACTGCTTAACTAAAATTTGAATGCCGAATATACCCCTAGTCAGCCACTACAAAAATTTCCAGGATTACCGACGGGCTTACCGACGAAATACAAGTTCCTTCGGTAATGTCATAAAACCACCGACGGAAGATACTATTCCGTAAGTAATTTCTACACTACCGACGGAATTCAATAATCCGTCGGTAATGTTCTGATTTTACCGATGGAATATTAAATTCCGTCGGTAAAATGTATTTTTTTAAAAAAAAATAAATTACACCGACGGAACATACTTTCCGTCGGTGTATTTTTTTTTAAAAAAAATATAATAGCTTTACCGATGGAATCTAGATTCCGTCGGTAAAGCCAACTAAAAAACCCTAACCTTCCTTTCTTTCCACGCGTGCGCCGCAGCAGCAAGCGAAGCTCCTTCCGCGATCCTCCTCCCCGATCTCGCCGGTAAGCTCCCCGTTTTCCTCTCTTCCTCTTTTTTGGCCGCCAGCGCCCTGCTGGCCTTTGCGCCGGCCGGCGCGGCCGTTGCCTGTGGCGAGCGGCGTCTTGGCCGCTGTGCCGACCGCCAGCGCCCTGGTGGTCGTTGTATCGACCGCCAGCGCCCTAGTGGCCGCTGTGTCGGCCGCCTGCGCACTGGTGGCCGCTGTGCCGGTCGCCAGCGGCCTCCTGGCCGCTGTGTCGGCCGCCAGCGGCCTGGTGGCCGCTGTGCCGACCGCCAGCGGCCTGGTGGCCGCTGTGCCGACCGCCAGCGGCCTGGTGGCCGCTGTGCCGGCCGCCAGCGGCCTCCTGGCCACTGTGCCGGCCGACAGCGACCTCCTGGCCGCTGTGTCGGACGCCGGCGGCCTCCTGGCCGCTGTGTCGGACATCGGCGACATCCTGGCCGCTGTGCCGGACTTTACTCTGCCGGACACTACTGTGCTGGACACTGCTATGCCGAACGCTAGCCCTAGCTGTGCCGGATGGTGCTAGCAGCTTGCTGACCGGTGTGTCGGATGCTGTTGTGCTGGCCTATGCTGGTCGTGTTTCTACTTGTTAATTTTTTGATAAATTTTGTACTAAATTATTTATATTTTGCAAACAGATATCATTTGCTGCTCTTCTCCAATAGACCTTCACATCTTCAGGTATAATTTAGTTTATTATATTTTATATTATTTAGCATTGTTTAATTTAGATATATGTTATGTTCGTATATTAATCTGTAACATAATATCATTCTGTTGTTTGTGTTTTGTTTGTACGTTAATCTAAGAAAATTTCTAATTATCAATTTAATAGTTTTAGGTGAAAATGTCCATGAACAAAGCTAGGATGTACAATCGATTAGAAAATGGATTTATTAGAGATGATTTTATTGCTGAAATTGAAGAATTTGTTAACTTTGCTAAAAGTCATCCAGAATGTATGAATGGTGTAGAATCAAAGTGTCCGTGCAATCATAAAAAATGTCAAAATAGAACTTTCCGTGATGAAGTTACATTAAAAATGCATATATGTAGGAATGGTTTTGTGCCAAATTACTACAATTGGTACTGTCACGGAGAATCTTATTTGTATGAACCAATTGGGTCTTCCGGTGGTTCATCATCTGACATAACTTTTACTGTACATGACTTATCAACTTATGATATTGGAATGCAATCAATGGTTCACGATGCAATGAATGCCGCAGTTGATTATTCCAATATAAACAAAACACCTGCACCTGAATATCAGCACCTATATGGAATGTTAAAGGCTAGTGAAAGAGAAGTGTGAGAAGGCATTCCCTCAGGTCACTCGCAATTATCAGCTACTGCAAGGTTGTTGAATATGAAAGTAGAACATCATTTTTCTGAAAGATGCTATGATGATATATGTCAATTGATATCAGAGTTACTTCCTGCTGACAACATAATGACAGATAGTTTTTACAGCACCAAGAAATTGGTTAGAGGTTTAGGTTTGCCTGTAGAGAAGATTGATTGTTGTGTAAACAATTCCATGATATTTTGGCATGAAGATAGCGAACTGAGTGAATGCAAAATCTGTACTCACCCTCGTTATAAGAATATTACCCGCACACCAGGGAAGAAGAAGAAAAATATTTCTTGGAAAGTGATGTATTATTTTCCTTTAACTGCTAGATTACAATGTTTGTATGTATCTGTCGCTACAGCTTGTCGCATGACGTGGCATCATGAACATGAGCATGAAGGAGGTATTATGTGTCATCCTTGTGATTCTTCTGCATGCAAACATCTTGATACTGTATTTCTCTTATTTGCAATGGAACCACGTAATGTGAGATTGGGACTTTCCGCTGATGGATTTCAACTATTTGGTCAATCGGGACAACAATATTCATCCTGTCCAGTTATATTAACACCATACAATTTACCACCCTGGATGTACATGAAAGATAAATTTATGTTTCTTACTGTACTTATTCCTAGTCCAACCAATCCCAAAGAGAAGATAGATGTTTTCTTGCAACCTTTAATTGCAGAATTAAATGATTTATGGAATGTAGGGTCAGTGACTTATGAAGTTGCAAATAAAAGTAATTTTAGATTGTATGCTGCATTATTATGGATGATTAGTGATTTTCCAACATATTCAATGTTGTCAGGATGGAGCACGACCGGTAAATTAGCTTGTCCACACTACATGACAGATTCTGATGTCTTTTCATTACCTTGTAGTCGGAAAGTATCCTGGTTTGATAATCACCGGAAGCTTTTACCTATTGATCACCCTTTCAGGCGGAATAAGAAAAATTTCCTGAAGAGTGTTGTAGTCAAAAAACCTCCTCCAGCATTCTATACATCAGGTGAAGAAATTATTGAACAAATAGAGAGTTATGGATTTCTACCAGTATCTCAATCTGGTTCTGATGAGATAAATAGATACATTGTTAGAATGTGCCAGTGTGGTTGGAAAAAAAGGAGTATTTTTCGGGAGCTCCCTTATTGGAAGTATATATCTACTCATTCGACATAATTTAGATGTCATGCATATTGAGAAAAATTTCTTCGATAATATCTTTAACATTGTGATGAATATGCTTGGAAAAACTAAGGACACTGCAAAATTTCATGAAGAATTAAAACAATTAGTAAATAGACCAGAGTTGCATCAAAATGAAACAACTAATAGATTTCCAAAGGCTTGTTATACATTAGACAAAGACGGGAAGCAGACTTTATGTAGTTGGTTGAAGGAAGTAAAATTCTCAGATGGGTATGCCTCAAATATGACTCGTTGTGTGGATATGAATAGGTTAAGGATGTTTGGGATGAAGAGTCATGACTGTCATGTTTTCATGCAAAGACTTATTCCAGTAGCTTTCCATGAGTTACTTTCGTATAATGTTTGGCAATCTCTCACAGAATTAAGTCTATTTTTTTAGAGATTTGACAACGAGGTGTATTACGATGGACGATATGCTTCGGCTAGACATAGACATTCCTCTCATATTATGTAAGTTAGAGCGCATATTTCCACCCAGTTTTTTTGATTCAATGGAGCATCTGCCGGTACATTTGCCATATGAGGCACAAATAGCTGGTCCTGTGCAATATAGATGGATGTATCCATTCGAATGGTTTTTGAGAAAATTAAAGAATAATGTTCGTAACAAAGCAAGAGTTGAGGGCTTAATATGTAATGCTTATCTGGTTGAAGAAGCATCTTCTTTCTGCTCCTATTATTTTGCTGATAATGTCAAAACCAGACATCGTAAGGTTCCTAGAAATTATGATGATGCTCAAGAAATAGACCATTCGATGCTTTCTATTTTTAAGTTTCCTGGCAAACCAATGGGTGCATCTATTTCTAGATTCTTAACTCCAGAAGAATATCATGCTGCAAGAACATACATACTCTTAAATTGTGAAGAGGTCAAATGATACATAAAGTAAGTTGACTTCTCTAACCCCGTTCAAATTGTTGCTTGATATATCATTTACCTTAAAATTCCCCTCTTTTCCAGCTTATATGAACAACAACTATATCTACAAAATCCATCAATGGACGCAGAAGGCGTAGCTGAAAAGTTAGAGGTTGAATTTGCATTATGGTTTGAAATATATGTAAGTTGGAGATTTTATTAAGTATTTAAGTTCACTTGTGTTAAGTAGTGTTCTAAAGTCTACTAATTGTGTAGGTTAAAGACCGTAGAATATCAAATGCGATAGATGATAGAATCATGAATCTTGCATCAGGACCCCTTCGTAAAATAAAGGTCTACTCTGGTTTCTATGTTAATGGCCTCAAATTCCACGTGGCACTATGAGATTCACGGAGATTAACCTATAATTCTGGTGTTTGTGTCAAAGGATCTATGGACAATAATAACACTCAATATGATTACTATGGTAGACTTGAGGAAATCATAGAAGTTAAATATCCTGCATTACCTATTAAGAGGTGTGTGCTATTTAAATGTTCATGGTATGATCCTACCCCAAGAATAGGTACCAGAATACATCCAAAGTATAATTTGGTTGAGGTTAATGCAAACAAAAGGTTCAACAAGTTTGAACCTTTTATTTTCAAGGTACAAGCAGCACATGTTTTCTATCTTGAATACCCTACAAAGAGAAGAAGACCCAGTGAATGGTTGTATGTTTGTCAAATGAAGCCTCGCTCGATTATAGAAATGTCAAATATCACTCAGGCTACTGATGCATTTCAGAATGACGGAGTGGAGAGACATTCAATTGATACACAACTTGAATCAACATCTCAATTACTTGTTGATGTTAATGTCACTTATGAGGAGATAGATGATGGAGAAATGTCCAATAGTGAAGATGAATTTGTACTAACAGAGTCTAGCGATGAAGACTTTATTAATGTTGATTAAATAGTTCATTGTAATGTAATGTAATGTACTGTTATTTTCTATATAATTTTGGATTGTGTTGCTAATGTTAATGTTATGCATGTGTGTATATATATTTTTGTATTGTGATGATAATGTTAATGTTATTACTAGTACATGCATGTTATGTTATTGTGCAGATATATTATTATGGCTGAGCAGCAGACAGTAGCACCCCGTGACTACAAGGTTATTAGAGTTGTCGGAGATACGTATGTATTTTTGTTATTCTTAGTACAAGTTCATTGGTTTCTTCAATACTTTTCATATCTATTTTTTTTCATTGCAGATTTGTTCCTGATAGCCATCGGGTAGCCTCCTATATCACTAGTAAGTTTAAAGAGCGAGTATGTGCTTCTGGTACTACATGGAGGCATGTAGACCCGGAGATGAAGACATTTTATTACAATAAATTCGTAGTAAGTAAAATTAATATATTTGGTATTTAATAATATATTTATCCTTTCATATACTAAAATCTATACTTATAATTGCAGAAAAGGTATACATGGGAAGATGACCAAGAAGAACAGTTTAAAACTACATGGAATAGTTATTGTGCTAAACTGTACAGAGACCTCATGTATTATATCAGAAAAAAGGGCACTAGGCCAGCGTATGTTTCAGAGACGACATGGAGTGCATGGACGACCACCTGGGCTGCAGAAAGATGGCGAGAAAATGCTGAAAAGGCTCGATCTAATAGAAATACAGAGCCAGGTGGCCCGAGCACCGGAATCTCTCGGCATACATCAGGATCGAAATCTATTGTTGAGCATGCTATGGATTTGGTAATTTAATTTAAAGCTATAATTTCTAACAATTTTTATTTTATTATCACATTAGTATGTATAATTATGTCTCAAAATATTTGTGTATGTAGGAGCATAATCTTGCTCGGCAGCCCACATGCATGGAGATATTTTTGAAGACCCATAAGAAGAAAGATGGGACATTTGTCGATTCTCGATCTCGGACCCTACACTTAAGATTATTAACTTTATTACATTTGTTCATGCATTTCTATTTTTATAAACTTTAATAATTGTTATCAAATTAAATATGGATCAATATTATAATTTTGAACACAGTAGCAAATGACAGAAAGAGTGGCTCAGACCTCTCAACCACCATCAGAGGGGGAGGAGTCACAGTCTCTATCCATCAACGAGCTAAATGAGATATATTATGATGTTGTCGGTGGAAGGACAAAAAACTCCACCCTCTACGGCCTTGGCTCCTAGGCCAAAGTGGCATTTGATCGTTTGAGGACTTCTAGGGGCCGTGCTAGTTCCTCTTCTTCTAGTGAGGTGCAGTCATTAAGACGCGAAAATCAAGAACTGCGCACTCAACTGAAGTCAATGGATAAGAGGATGGCTTCTATGGATGAGTGGAGGGCTGCTGAGGAGAAGAGGAGGACCGACCAGGATATTCTCTTTGCCAGTATGCGAGAAATCGTGGCAAATTTCGCTCGCACCCAGACACCAGATGGTCTTGAGTCGCAGGAGACTAAAGACCCATCAAACCGTGTTGATTAACATGTTTCGAGGTTTGTTCAACTACTATTTAAATCTTTCTTTATCATACAAGTTACATGCAAAATATATTTGATTGTTTTATTCTACTATGCTCATTTCTAAATATTACATTATTATATGTTTCAGGAGTCAGGGTGTACATATTCATCACGATCATCATCATCATCATTTTCTTTCTATCTAGGTTTTTATTTTTAAAAATGTAAAATTCATTATACATCTATGTAATATTTTGAATTATAGATCGATATCAAGCTCATCATAATTTACTGTATTTTACTTTTTGTAGGATTTTACACTATTAGTTGTTTTTGGAGTATTTGTTATCATGGTATGACTTTATATATTTGAGCACGGAAATACTTTGTTTATATTATATATGTTTGTTTCTATATGTTTTTATATGTATGGATCGGAGTGTGTTGTTTATATATGTTTTTATATGTATGGAGTGTTGTTTCTATATCTATGGATTGTGTTAGTTTGTTTGTGTCTATATATGGTTTGTTAGAATATGTAAACTGTGATTGTGTTAGTTTATTTGTAAATTGTGATTGTATCTGTGATTATGTTAGTTTATTTATAAATTGTAATTGCATCTGTGATTGTATTTGTGATTGTATCTGTGATTGTGTTAGTTTATATGGATATATAATTTGTATATATGGTTGAATGGGAATACAAAAAGAATCTAGCAGTTTTTTTTTTATTTTTGTGACGAAATACCGACGGAAATAAAGGTTCCGTCGGTATTTCATATCGTAAATTACCGACGGAATACTATTTCCGTCGGTAATCTCCGACGGAAATAGTGTTTCCGTCGGTAATCTCCGACGAAAATAGTGTTTTCGTCGGTAATCTCCGACGAAAACACTATTTCCATCGAAAATCTCTGACGGAAGCACTATTTCTATCGGAGATTACCAACGGAAATAGTATTTCCGTCGGTAATTTACGATATGATTTTTTTGATCAGAGGCGCTTTCTCCGACGGAAGTTATATCCGTCGGAAAACTGGGCGTCACGTGTCTCCGCGGGTTTACAACGGAAATATATATCCGTCGGTACCTACCAACGGAAATATATCATCCGTCGGTAAAATAAGTTCCGACGCATATTCTCGCAACAGATTTAATTCCATTGGAAATCTGTCGGTAAGCCCATTTACCAACGGAATACCGACGGAAATTTCCATCGGTATTCCTGGAAATTTTTGTAGTGGCCGCCGCCCCCGCCATCACTTGTCGCTCGCCATTGCCGATCGGCCGTCGCCGGCCCGGGCCGCCCGTCGCCAGCCGGCCGTCACCAGCCGCCGCCAATGACTAGTGGTGACGGCCGCTAGTTATCGATGGCTGCCACAAGCTTCGACAGAGGTGCGGCAACCCGTCGGTAAAAGTCGCAGGATATCTTTGTCATTTTATAATAATATGAATTACATTCCTTATAAAAAATAATGGACACCAAACAAAAGAATGTAATCACCCTTGTTTTTTTTTTTTTTTGGGAAGGTAAATGTATTATACTCCCAAAAAGAACAAAATACAATTATATGATGACTACAAAGTGCATAAGAGGTTTATGACTTTGTATGACACCATCACACAAACATCTCTCATCATGATCTCACTAGTGTCTACAAAGTACCAAACATGACTTGGACTTTGTATGATACCCGAGCATATCACAAAGCATTACCACACATTACAAAAGAATCACTTGATATCTACAAAGCGCCAAACATGAACTTGGACTTTGTGGAATATCTTCTCAAAGCAACGAACAACATTCTCAAATCGACTCATGTTACGTGCATTCCATACGAGATAAATCATGGAAGATAAGGCAAGATGTCTTGCTTTCGTTTGCCGCCCTTGTAATCAAATATTACATACATTATATTATCAAACATAGTAATGTAATCAAGATTACATTACATTACAAATTTGATTACATTATAAACTCCATTACATTACACCCAACCAAATGTAGCCAAGGTGAATCAAGTATAATTAAAGTCAGTTGGGAGTTGAAGGCTTACAAACAAGTTCAAGTGGAGTAAGTTGGAAGCTGAAGCTTGACAGATAAATCCAAGTGAAATTAGTTGGGAGCTATACCTTGACAACTCAGTCCAGATAAGTCAACTAGGATCTAAACATTTAAACCCAAAGTAAGTATGAGTAACTTTACATTTTCTATCATACTCATTACGTGAAGTTTGATGGTTGTAGGCCACCGAAGGGAGTTCGGGAAAACTGACTAGTGATAACTCTCGACGAGGGAAGTTAGAGAGTCCAGATGACTGCATCAAGGTTGGGGCAACCGGGAGATGATGTTATCTAGCGATCGTTTGAGGACTTCTAGGGGCCGTGCTAGTTCCTCTTCTTCTAGTGAGGTGCAGTCATTAAGACTCGAAAATCAAGAACTGCGCACTCAACTGAAGTCAATGGATAAGAGGATGGCTTCTATGGATGAGTGGAGGGCTGCTGAGGAGAAGAGGAGGACCGACCAGGATATTCTCTTTGCCAGTATGCGAGAAATCGTGGCAAATTTCGCTCGCACCCAGACACCAGATGGTCTTGAGTCGCAGGAGACTAAAGACCCATCAAACCGTGTTGATTAACATGTTTCGAGGTTTGTTCAACTACTATTTAAATCTTTCTTTATCATACAAGTTACATGCAAAATATATTTGATTGTTTTATTCTACTATGCTCATTTCTAAATATTACATTATTATATGTTTCAGGCGTCAGGGTGTACATATTCAGCACGATCATCATCATCATCATTTTATTTCTATCTAGGTATTTATTTTTTAAAATGTAAAATTCATTATACATCTATGTAATATTTTGAATTATAGATCGATATCAAACTCATCATAATTTACTGTATTTTACTTTTTGCAGGATTTTACACTATTAGTTGTTTTTGGAATATTTGTTATCATGGTATGACTTTATATATTTGAGCACGGAAATACTTTGTTTATATTATATATGTTTGTTTCTATATGTTTTTATATGTATGGACCGGAGTGTGTTGTTTATATATGTTTTTATATGTATGGAGTGTTGTTTCTATATCTATGGATTGTGTTAGTTTGTTTGTGTCTATATATGGTTTGTTAGAATATGTAAACTGTGATTGTGTTAGTTTATTTGTAAATTGTGATTGTATCTGTGATTATGTTAGTTTATTTATAAATTGTAATTGCATCTGTGATTGTATTTGTGATTATATCTGTGATTGTGTTAGTTTATATGGATATATAATTTGTATATATGGTTGAATGAGAATACAAAAAGAATCTGGCTGTTTTTTTTATTTTTGTGACGAAATACCGACGGAAATAAAGGTTCCGTCGGTATTTCATATTGTAAATTACCGAAGGAATACTATTTCCGTCGGTAATCTCCGACGGAAATAGTGTTTCGGTCGGTAATCTCCGACGAAAATAGTGTTTTCGTCGGTAATCTCCGACGAAAACACTATTTCTGTTGAAAATCTCCGACGGAAGCACTATTTTTGTCGGAGATTACCAACGGAAATAGTATTTCCGTCGGTAATTTACGATATGATTTTTTTGATCAGAGGCGCTTTCTCCGACGGAAGTTATATTTCCGTTGGAAAACTGGGCGCCACGTGTCTCCGCGGGTTTACCAACGGAAATATATATCCGTCGGTACCTACCAACGAAAATATATCATCCGTCGGTAAAATAAGTTCCGACGCATATTCTCTCAACATATTTAATTCCGTTGGAAATCTGTCGATAAGCCCATTTACCAACGGAATACCGACGGAAATTTCCATCGGTATTCCTGAAAATTTTTGTAGTGGCCGCCGCCCCCGCCATCGCTTGTCGCTCGCCATTGCCGATCGCCCGCCGCCCGCCGCCGGCCGCCCGTCGCCGGCCGCTCACCCGTCGCCAGCCGGCCGTCGCCAGCCGCCGCCAAAGACCGGTGGTGACGGCCGCTAGTTGTCGGTGGCTGCCACAAGCTTCGACAGAGGTGCGGCAACCCGTCGGTAAAAGTCGCAGGATATCTTTGTCATTTTATAATAATATGAATTACATTCCTTATAAAAAAATAATGGACACCAAACAAAAGAATGTAATCATCCTTGTTTTTTTTTTTGGGGGGGGGGGGGGAAGGTAAATGTATTATACTCCCAAAAAGAACAAAATACAATTATATGGTGACTACAAAGTGCATAAGAGGTTTATGACTTCGTATGACACCATTACACAAACATCTCTCATCATGATCTCACTAGTGTCTATAAAGTACCAAACATGACTTGGACTTTGTATGATACCCGAGCATATCACAAAGCATTACCACACATTACAAAAGAATCACTTGATATCTACAAAGCGCCAAACATGAACTTGGACTTTGTGGAATATCTTCTCAAAGCAAGGAACAACATTTTCAAATCGACTCATATTACGTGCATTCCATACGAGATAAATCATGGAAGATAAGGCAAGATGTCTTGCTTTCATTTGCCGCCATTGTAATCAAATATTACATACATTATATTATCAAACATAGTAATGTAATCAAGATTACATTACATTACAAATTTGATTACATTATAAACTCCATTACATTACACCCAACCAAATGTAGCCTAGGTGAATCAAGTATAATTAAAGTCAGTTGGGAATTGAAGGCTTACAAACAAGTTCAAGTGGAGTAAGTTGGAAGCTGAAGCTTGACAGATAAATCCAAGTGAAATTAGTTGGGAGCTATACCTTGACAACTCAGTCCAGATAAGTCAACTAGGATCTAAACATTTAAACCCAAAGTAAGTATGAGTAACTTTACATTTTCTATCATACTCATTACGTGAAGTTTGATGGTTGTAGGCCACCGAAGGGAGTTCGGGAAAACTGACTAGTGATAACTCTCGACGAGGGAAGTCAGAGAGTCCAGATGACTGCATCAGGGTTGGGGCAACCGGGAGATGATGTTATCTAGCGATCCGAGTTAGTTTAAGAACATATTTGACCCTTCTCGAGATGACCTGAGGGCCACCTAGCGATTGGAGAACGCAGTTGGTAATATCTATTGGATAGATGTTGCAGCTACATCAGTAGCTTCTAGACGACCGAGGAGGTTCCAGCTAGCCAGAAGGTGCCATGTCGATAACAAAATATGGCTATATAAAAAGTCTCAAGACAGAGTTTACAAATAACTAATTCACTCAATCTCATATTCATTCCTGTGCTTAATGCCCTCTGCTTTCTATGCTCCGACATGCTATAACTTTGCACTTTAATTATGATCAACAACACCTAGCGCACCTTTTTATTATTTTTTGTGTTGATTATTTATTCTAAATGGTGCTTAATTTTTAGATTTTTAAAGTTTTTCTAAAAATTAAGAAATAAAAATTATTTTATTTTAATTGTCTTATGTGCTGACATTTTTAAGCTTGCTCGAGCCTCCCAAGTTGAGCTCGGCCTTAATATTTAATTATAAAGTTGCGCTCAGACTTATATTTAATTATGAACTTAAGCACGAACTTAAATTTTTTATTATTTTTTTAATAAATAAATTAATATATTATATATTATAAAAATATATATTATTACTAATTCGTTTGACTCATGAGCCATTGAATCAATAATAATTAGACTTCAGCTTGATTCAATTTATAATCAATCTGACTAGAGCTTGGCTCAAACTCGGTCGACTTTAAACTCGAGTTAAGTTTTGATTGAACTGTTACTGTTTACTAGCGATTCAGGAATAATTTGACTCATTTGTACCTTAGCTTCAGCCTCTCTTCTCTTGCATGTAAACGTGATTGTGATGATCCAGCCTGAGGCGCCCCATATTTTTATTTGAAATTGATTTTTTTTATCAGAAATTCAAATTTATTATCTTTTCCGAAATAAATTTAACCTTATTAATTAGACCTACCTATGTATTGGAATTGGCGATTGCGATTAATCATCTTAATTAATTTTATAAATTTTGATTGCTGGTATCCATGACCCGGCAAAATATAACGAACCTCGAAAAAGGCTAACTGCTCCCGCGCACCCATCTTCTTTAAAACGGGGGACACTCCCGAGAGACAGGAAGCAACTTCTTTTATCATTGCTCTGGATCCTCATCTTCTCCAGCGATCTCTTCACAACTCTTAATTTCGAGCAGAATTCCTCGTCCTTATTATAGAGTAAAGAATGTCGTCCTCTTCCATGATCTCCGCCGTAATATCGATCGTGACGTTTAGCTTGGCGTTAGGCACAATCACCAGTATTTTCCGCATCCTCTTTTCGAATTTGTTGCCATCTGTCCTCTTGGAGATTGCTGAAAACTGTGGCGACAACGAGACGGGGGCGGTCGAGATCATTGGAGCAGTTCTAGTGATTCCGTTCGTTATGTGCACGTCGCTGGTAATTGTAGCTGCTGCTGCTGTTCTGCTGAGCTTAAGAGATTACGACTCTGATTCGGAAACTGTCTCCCTCGTCGTGGCACTTCCTGAAGACGAGGGCGCGATAACTATAGTCGTAGAATAGAATGAAACGTTAATTCATTCATTTTGTACATAGGTTTTAACAATGAGTGTGCAGATTTATCTTTGATGATTTGCTTCTTAATTACATATTGCTATTAGAAGACTTCTTTTATCCCCAACAAATCGAAGTGCCTGTCATATCAATTGTTATTGCCAAATTATTTAAATTGAAACCGTACCTTCAATACCATGTCGACCGAATCGGAGTGAAATGCTGCTTCAACTCTGTCAAATTTTTAGCTAGATTAGAGGGGTTTTTAGTGCACTGTGAATGTTTATGGTTTTAATTACGTGTGTCTAGTTTAATTTCTATGTTTTGAACTTGTTTACACGATGAGTGAACTATGATAAGTAGAAGAAAAACAATGCTTTTTATTAACTGACATTTTTTTATTAATTTATGGACAATGTTTTTTTTAAAAGTAAAATTTAAAAAGCTAATTAAAAATTACAACCAATAAATTTTTTAATTGGTGTTTTTTTCAAAATATAATGATTAATTTACTTGCATATTAATATTATTTAAACCATAAATAAATTTTCAAATATTAATTTTCATAAGTAATCCGTTAATATTCATCTAAGTAATATAATAGCATCATACCATATGAAAAAAATTATATATCAAATATCGGATAAAGAATTGCTATAGTCTTTAGAATATATGGAGTGAGGTTATAGGAGTAATCACCAAACTAGTGTCTCATGCAAAGTTAATAAGCTCAAGATTTTGATGTACGACTAAGGTTAAAGTTAAATTTATTAAAATTTAGCAAGTTATATCAAGTGTGAAAGAGCAAGTTACTTGATGATCCTGTCCGGAATCTGAGTTAGATGAAGGTCAGCGGAGATGGCGTTGGTGTTGACGGAGATGCAACTTTGACGCACCCTATGTATACACATCGGAAAAGCGAATCCCCACATGGAATCCCAAGGTCTGCAGTATGAGAACTGGTGGTACTTAAACTCTGATACACTCAGACAAGCACATAGAGCGTTAGAGATCAGAAACCAGGGAAAAGTCCCCAGCGCAATGTTAGAGTGTATACTAAAAGCCTAGCTTTTGGTATGAACATTTATCTAGAAATAAGAATCACATTGGTCAAATGTCTACATTTATGATAAATGAAGTTGTTCAATTAATTTATATTGTAGATAACATGGTGTGTGGTGTCACACACAGAGGATCATGTTATCAGTACCTTATAAATTATAAACAGTAGCTCACGACCATAATGGAAAGGAACAAACCATTGGAAGGTCGTAGTGTAATTAGATATTAGTTTATCTTAACTATATAATTACACTAGTACACTTAGAGTGTATTGAGTAGGATCATTAGAGGTCGTTTCTTTTATACTGACTTTATAAAGAAACAAAGACCTCAGTTATTATGGAAGTGTGTGCTCTTAATCCTAATATAATAACAAGCACATATATTTGATATTTATTTCTTTAATTTGTCAATGGGTGAGATTTAGTTCGATGAATCAATAAGCCCGATAAGTTGGGAAATGATATCACTTATAGTGTGTGTTGTTGATTATAGAAGAAAACTGTGTCCTAGTGATCTAGGTTGAGAATGTCCCCAAGAGAAGCTCATAAGGATTGTCATGTTAAACCCTGCAGGTGGACATAGTCCGACATGACGATGAAGTTGAGTGGTACTACTTTTGGAGCTAGATATTAATTAAGTGAGTTATCAGTAACTTACTTAATTAGTGGACATTTGTTATCTTAAACACAGGGAGACTAACACACTCATAATAAGAATGAGCCCAAAATGTAATTTGGGATTGGTGCGGTAGTTCAATAATAGTTCTTTAGTGGAATGAATTATTATTGATGAAATTAAGTTGCGTGTTCAGGGCGAACACGGGATGCTTAATTTCATCGGGAGACCAAAACCAATTCCTCCTCTTGGTCCCTATCGTAGCCTCTAGTATATAGAGATTTATATCCACCGCATACCCACCTTCTTACCCATCCAATGGGGCCGGCCAAGCTAGCTTGGAACCCAAGCTAGGGCCGGCCAAGACCAAATGGATGAGCCATGTAGGTGGCCGGCCAAAGCTTGGGTCCCAAGCTTAGGTGGCCGGCCACTAGAATATTAAAAAGGATTTTTATTAAAATTATTTCTTATGTGGATATCATGATTTTAAAAGAAAGTTTAAAAATTAAAATTTTTCTTTTATAACTTTCTACAAAAGATTAAGAGAAGAGATTAATCTTTTTCCTTATTTGTAGTTTAAAAGGATGGTTTTAATTTTTGGTAAAAACTTTCCTTATTTGTAAATCATCTACATGTTTAAAAGAGAGTTTAAAATTTGAAATCTTTCCTTATTTGTTGATTAAAGGTGGATTTTAAATTTTAAAAAAACTTTCTTTTTTAATAATGTTCATGATTTAAAAGAGAGTTTAAAATTAAATATTCTCTTTTATAAGTTTCTACAAAAGATTAAGAAAATATTTGATATCTTTCCTTATTTGTAGATTAAAAGAGATTTTAATTTTTAGAGATAACTTTCTTTTTATCCACATGTTTAAAAGAAAAATTTTAATTTATAAAATTTCCTTTTTATTAACCAATCATGAAGGGATAAAATTATTGGAGAAATTTTATAAATTTCTAGAAACAAATTAGGAAGTTTTAATTTTTGTTTTAATTAAAACTTTCCTTGATTTGTGGATTGTAGGTAGCCGGCCAAATAAGTTGGAAAAAGGAAATTAATTTTTAATTAATTTTTCTTTTTCATGGCAAAAGAATTAAGGAAGGTTTTATTAATTTTTCCTTATTTGCCAAGACCAAGGATTATAAAAGAGGGGATAGAGGAGGCTTCATAGTGAACAACTCTATTCTTTTTCTTCCTCTCTTTTCTTCTTTGGTGTGGCCGGCCCTATTTCTCTCCTCTCCTCTTGTTGGCCGAAACTTATCTCTTGGTGGAGCTTTTGTTAGTGGCCGGATCAAGGAAGGAGAAGAAGGAGAGAAAGCAAGCCTCGTTTCTAGCATCCCTTGGAGCATGGTGGTGGTGGCCGAACCTCTTCATCCTAGAAGATGTTTTGATGGCCGAAACTTGCAAGGAAGAAGAAGGTACTTGGTGGTTCTCATCTCGGAAGATCGTTGCCCACACAACGTCCGAGGTTAGAAGAGGAATACAGTAGAAGATCAAGAGGTCTTTCTAAAAGGTATAACTAGTAATTTTTCTTTCCGCATCATGCTAGTTATTTATGGAAATAATACCAAATACAAGAGGCTTATGATTCTAGTGTTTCGAATTTGTTTTCGATATAGTGTTCTTTTGTTTTTCTTTTCCTTGTGATTTGATTGTTCTTTTCGGTTAACCTAAAGTTATTTTAGGAAATTAAATATTAGCTTTCCATAAAAGGTTTTGTCTAGTCGGTGGTGGTTGCTCCCATATCCAAGAAGGCCATGTGCCTCGCCACGTTAGTACTGGGAACCAATTATGGAAATTAATGTTTAATGGAATTAATAACTTAAGGTGATTTGGGTCGAACGTGTTAAGTTCCGCAGGAGATCCAAGTCTAAACCTAAAAGAACATATAGATTAAGTTTTGGATCAAAAGTGTTAAGTTCCGCAGGCGATCCAAAATTTAATTTAAAAGAACACATGGTAGCTAGGAAAAGGTTCAGACCTTTGTACAAAATTTTTGTACAGTGGAACCTCTAGGTTTTCTGAGTAGCAACCAACAATTGGTATCAGAGCTAGGGTTTTGCCTCTGTGTATTTGGTATTAGTTTAATCATGCACATGTCATACATAATTTAGGCAGGATAATAGTAGGATGTGCTAACTTTGTGGATGCAGAATCCAATTATTATGGCTTATAGTTATTATGTGTGTGATTGGACCCTTGGACATGTCAAGGGCATTTTATTGTATGTGCATGATTGTATTATAAAATACAGCAGGAGCTGTATTTAGTTTTATTAGGATTTTATTTTTGATCTAGATACATGTACATTCCTTTTATGGAATATAGGATCAAAATGCAAAATTCTATTTATGTTGCGGATCGAATCTTGCAAAGCGTGGAACCTTCTGAGGACCAGAGGCGCAGCGGAACTAGGAGCAAGATGGATGCGACAGCTAGACCCGGTGGTGGTGGCCAAATATGGCAGCAGCTTGGGATGACAACACACGGAGGACAACTAGAGATAAAAGCCATAATAGTTGAAAATTAGATTTTCTATTTATTGCTTTTATATTATGCTGTGTGTGCATGTTAGTTTACATATTTAGTAGGCTAGCATAGTTAAAATTCCTCATTTATAAATAACTAAGTGGGAGAGGGATTTTTAAGTAAATCCCATGGTCTCCATTACTGGTTTGTAAGTGATGCAAACAAGCTTGCGCGTTGGCTCTGAGTGCCTTCCTCCATAACGGATGAGCTTGTTTGTGGATCACTAGAACAGACTTCCAATTTTGGATGACTATAGGAAGTTAATTAAGAGCGTGTGATCTTCCCCAACGGAAGGGGCATAATCTTATTAATGGACTTAGTGTCAAGTAATGGTATACACTTAGGCACGTCTAATAGTATCCTCCCCAACGGAGTCACTGCTATTATTTGTGTGACCGAAGAAAACCAACTATTAATTTGTCAAATAAATAAGTTGACAAGATAATAAAATTAAAAACCCCTCTTACAAATGTTTGATTTTGTATACGTCCACACTAACATGGCATACAAAATTCACGGTGTTTGAGGTAATTTTATTTGTCATAAAGATTTATTGACAAGATAATTAATGGGTAAAACCCTCCTCTTACAAATGTTTAAATTTTGTATACGTCCACACTAACGTGGCATGCAAAATTCACGGTGTTTGAGGTGTTGGTCAATTTAAATAATATTGTTTGAGGAATCAATGTTATTTTAAATTCAAAGAGTTTTGACTAAATATTTGATCAAAGACAGATCAACTATTAATTTTATTCGTCATAAAGTAAAGTTGACGAGATAATAAAATTAATGAATAAAATCTCCTCTTTGATTTTGTATACGCAAAATTTATGGAGATTTTAAGGAGTTGATCTTGACCAAATATTTTTGTGATTCTAAGGATGTTTGTCAATCCCTAGTAGTCATACTATAGAAAAAGACTTAGTAGTCCCAATTGTAATGATTGGAAATAGGATTTGGACATTAAGGTAGACTGTCTTCTTAGAATTAAGAACAATTTAGGTGTATTTAATTCATTAGTTGAAACATGTCTAGTGGTGTTATCTACCAGAACCTGGAGTGTAGATACAAGATGCCATTAATCATGTCTGCAATTCATTGCAGGGTTCCAGGAAACCCGACAACTAAATGAAAGGTAAATCACCATCCACATGGGCACTACTGTAAAAGTGGTAGTTGTTGCAGTGAGAGATGTTTATCTTTTGATAAGAATGAAATTTGGATTTTAAGTAATTGTCTTTTCGTACCAAGTTTAGAAAGAACCTGATTTCAGTTTCTAAACTATTATAGATATTGTGTCTATTTTGATAACAAAGTTGTTATCAAGAAAAATAGGGAAGTTATCTATTCTGGTATGATGGTTGACAATTTATAATCCAATAACTCCCACGATGCAACAAATGGAAATTAGTAACACATCTTCTAATTTTAAGAGAAAGCAACCTTCGAAAATGAACCAATTATATCTTTGGCATCTAAAAGCTAGGTTATACTTGAGTAGGATTCAGTGGTGGCTAATGAACTTTTGGGTTCATTGGTAGTGGAAATATTTCCAACCTGCGAGTCTTACTTGGAAGGAAAATAACCAAGAAGCTTTTAAGTCCAAGGGGTATGGAGTCAAAGATATGTTGAAATTGGTTCATTCTGATTTGTGTGATCCTATAACTATCCAGACAAGAGGTAGTATTGAATATTTTGTCTATTTTATAGACAACTATTCAAGATACAAATAAATTTACTTAATGTACCGCAAGACTAAGTACTTTGATTAGTTCAAAGAGTACAAGGTTGATGCGGAGAAATGTTAAAGTAAAAAGTCACTATGGAAGATCGTAGTGGCAAGTACCTCTTGTGAGATTTTAGGAGTCACTTATCAGTAGTTGGATTTCAATCCCAACTAACTGCATCTGGTACACCCCAACAGAATGGTGTAGTAGAAAGAAGGTAAAAGACTAACTCTTATGGAATAATTAGATAGATGATGAGTTATTCAGAAAATTACCAAATTTGTTTTAAGGATAAAACTCTGAAAACGAAAGTGAACATAATACCTTCCAAGTTAGAACTCTTTACTCATATAGAATTGCTGAATAGGCATAAGCCTATTTTGAAGCATATTCGGATTCGGGTAATCCAGCACATATGTTAAAGAGAGATAATAATAAGTTGGATAGGAGTTCACTTGTTTGTAAGTTATCCCAGATAAACAAAAGTAGGTTTATAGTCTTAAAAATCAGAAGATCATTGACTGATTTTAAAAGGACTATATAATGAACCACGTGTTCATAAGTAAATTTGTTCTTAAGGAAATAATAAAAGACATGTCTAAACTAGTACCAACTGTACAAGATGAGATACCACAAGAAAACTGCAACACGTATCACAAATGATACACAATTGCAGAAAATGCCTTGTCATAGTGGGAGGGTTGTTAAGCAACCTTAAAAGATTCATGTTTTGGGAGAGTTTTTGAACTTGATCCCTGAAGAACATGAACCTGATCTCCGGACATATATGAAGCACTCCAAGATAAATATGCATCTTGGCAAAGAGTAATGAATAATAGAATTAGAATATATGTATTCTAATAAAATCAAGCTTATAGAATCACCAAATGGTGTAAAAGCCGTTGGGTGTTAAAAGGTCTATAATAGGAAAAGAGGGATAGACAGGAAGGTAGTAACTTTCAAAGCAAGGCTTGATGAAAAGAAACTTTTTCACTGGTAGCCATGCTTAAGTCTATCCGGATTCTTTTATCTATTTGGCAAGTGGATGTCAAAACAACATTCCTTAATGGAAGTCTTGAAGAAAGCATCCATATAAAGCAACCAGAAGGGTTCATTGCAAAGGGCTAAGAGCATCTTGTGTGCAAGCTCAATCAGTCTATGCAAAGCTTCAAGGTCTTAGAACATCCGGTTTATCAAAGTCTATGGATTTAGTAACCGGATAAGTCTTGTGTATACAAAAGGTGTGATGGAAGCGTGGTGGTATTTCTTGTACTATACGTAGATAACATTTTTGGTAGTTGGAAACAATATCAAAATGTTGTCAGAAGTAAGGGTATGGTTGTCCAAATAATTTGATATAAAGGACTTGGGAGAATGTATATATTCTTGAGATCAAAGTAATAAGGGATCGCAAGAAGAGAATATTTTACTTATCCCAAGCTTGATACATCGGAAAAATCCTTGCTCGTTTTAAGCATGCAAAACTCCTAGAAAGGTTTCTTACCTTTTAAGGATGGAGTGTCTTTATCTAAAGAGATGTCTCCGATGACATCAAAGGAGATTGAGGACATATAGGCAGTTCTTTATGCTTCAGCAGTTAGACAACCTAATGTATGCTATGCACGAGATCAGAAATCTGTTTTGCCAAGGGCATAGTTAGATATCAAAGTAACCCTAGACAAGGACATTGGACTGCAGTAAAGCATATATTAAAGTACCTTAGAGGCACTAGAGAATATATGCTAGCTTACAAGGCAGTTAATTTGGTCCTTGTGGGTTGCATGGATTTTGACTTCCAATCGGATAGGGACAATAATAAGTCAACCTCGGGGTTTTGTGTTTACTTTAGGAGGTAAAGTCATAACTATGGAAGAGTGATAAGCATAGGTGTTTTTCTGGACTCCACCATAGAAGCTTAGTATATGGCAAGCCTCTGAGGTAGCCATAAAAGCTGAATGACTCAATAACCTCAAGATAGACTTAGATATGATTTCTGGTTTGTCCAAAGATTAATACAATTTATTGTAATAATGTTGGTGCAGTAGCAAACTCGAAGAAACCATAAGTCTATAAGGCAAGTAAACACAATAGAGCGCAAGTACCACCCAATACGAGAAATCGTATAGACGAGGAGAAGTTGTTGCCGCCTAGATTGCATCAGGTGATGACCTATAGATCCTTTCACTGAGGTCCTTAAGGCGAGAGCTTTTGATGGACATGTTGAAGGGTTGGGAATCAGATGTATGACAGCAGATATGGCAGCTTAGTCTTTTAGTATAAGTGGGAGATTGTTAGAGTGTATACTAAAAGCCTAGCTTTTGGTATGAACATTTATCTAGAAATAAGAATCACATTGGTCAAATGTCTACATTTATGATAAATGAAGTTGTTCAATTAATTTATATTGTAGATAACATGGTGTGTGGTGTCACACACAGAGGATCATGTTATCAGTACCTTATAAATTATAAACAGTAGCTCACGACCATAATGGAAAGGAACAAACCATTGGAAGGTCGTAGTGTAATTAGATATTAGTTTATCTTAACTATATAATTACACTAGTACACTTAGAGTGTATTGAGTAGGACCATTAGAGGTCGTTTCTTTTATACTGACTTTATAAAGAAACAAAGACCTCAGTTATTATGGAAGTGTGTGCTCTTAATCCTAATATAATAACAAGCACATATATTTGATATTTATTTCTTTAATTTATCAATGGGTGAGATTTAGTTCGATGAATCAATAAGCCCGATAAGTTGGGAAATGATATCACTTATAGTGTATGTTGTTGATTATAGAAGGAAACTGTGTCCTAGTGATCTAGGTTGAGAATGTCCCCAAGAGGAGCTCATAAGGATTGTCATGTTAAACCCTACAGGTGGACTTAGTCCGACATGACGATGAAGTTGAGTGGTACTACTCTTGGAGCTAGATATTAATTAAATGAGTTGTCAGTAACTCACTTAATTAGTGGACATTCGACATCTTAAACACAGGGAGACTAACACACTCATAATAAGAAGGAGCCCAAAATGTAATTTGGGATTGGTGCGGTAGTTCAATAATAGTTCTTTAGTGGAATGAATTATTATTGATGAAATTAAGTTGTGTGTTCGGGGCGAACACGGGATGCTTAATTTCATCGGGAGACCAAAACCAATTCCTCCTCTCGGTCCCTATCGTAGCCTCTAGTATATAGAGATTTATACCCACCGCATACCCACCTTCTTACCCATCCAATGGGGCCGGCCAAGCTAGCTTGGAACCCAAGCTAGGGCCGGCCAAGACCAAATGGATGAGCCATGTAGGTGGCCGGCCAAAGCTTGGGTCCCAAGCTTAGGTGGCCGGCCACTAGAATATTAAAAAGGATTTTTATTAAAATTATTTCTTATGTGGATATCATGATTTTAAAAGAAAGTTTAAAAATTAAAATTTTCCTTTTATAACTTTCTACAAAAGATTAAGAGAAGAGATTAATCTTTTTCCTTATTTGTAGTTTAAAAGGATGGTTTTAATTTTTGGTAAAAACTTTCCTTATTTGTAAATCATCTACATGTTTAAAAGAGAGTTTAAAATTTGAAATCTTTCCTTATTTGTTGATTAAAGGTGGATTTTAAATTTTAAAAAAACTTTCTTTTTTAATAATGTTCATGATTTAAAAGAGAGTTTAAAATTAAATATTCTCTTTTATAAGTTTCTACAAAAGATTAAGAAAATATTTGATATCTTTCCTTATTTGTAGATTAAAAGAGATTTTAATTTTTAGAGATAACTTTCTTTTTATCCACATGTTTAAAAGAAAAATTTTAATTTATAAAATTTCCTTTTTATTAACCAATCATGAAGGGATAAAATTATTGGAGAAATTTTTATAAATTTCTAGAAACAAATTAGGAAGTTTTAATTTTTGTTTTAATTAAAACTTTCCTTGATTTGTGGATTGTAGGTGGCCGGCCAAATAAGTTGGAAAAAGGAAATTAATTTTTAATTAATTAATTTTTCTTTTTCATGGCAAAAGAATTAAGGAAGGTTTTATTAATTTTTCCTTATTTGCCAAGACCAAGGATTATAAAAGAGGGGATAGAGGAGGCTTCATAGTGAACAACTCTATTCTTTTCTTCCTCTCTTTCTTCTTTGGTGTGGCCGGCCCTATTTCTCTCCTCTCCTCTTGTTGGCCGAAACTTATCTCTTGGTGGAGCTTTTGTTAGTGGCCGGATCAAGGAAGGAGAAGAAGGAGAGAAAGCAAGCCTCGTTTCTAGCATCCCTTGGAGCATGGTGGTGGTGGCCGAACCTCTTCATCCTAGAAGATGTTTGATGGCCGAAACTTGCAAGGAAGAAGAAGGTACTTGGTGGTTCTCATCTCGGAAGATCGTTGCCCACACAACGTCCGAGGTTAGAAGAGGAATACAGTAGAAGATCAAGAGGTCTTTCTAAAAGGTATAACTAGTAATTTTTCTTTCCGCATCATGCTAGTTATTTATGAAAATAATACCAAATACAAGAGGCTTATGATTCTAGTGTTTTGAATTTGTTTTCGATATAGTGTTCTTTTGTTTTTCTTTTCCTTGTGATTTGATTGTTCTTTTCGGTTAACCTAAAGTTATTTTAGGAAATTAAATATTAGCTTTCCATAAAAGGTTTTGTCTAGTCGGTGGTGGTTGCTCCCATATCCAAGAAGGCCATGTGCCTCGCCACGTCAGTACTGGGAACCAATTATGGAAATTAATGTTTAATGGAATTAATAACTTAAGGTGATTTGGGTCAAACGTGTTAAGTTCCGCAGGAGATCCAAGTCTAAACCTAAAAGAACATATAGATTAAGTTTTGGATCAAAAGTGTTAAGTTCCGCAGGCGATCCAAAATTTAATTTAAAAGAACACATGGTAGCTAGGAAAAGGTTCAGACCTTTGTACAAAATTTTTGTACAGTGGAACCTCTAGGTTTTCTGAGTAGCAACCAATACGCAAGCCCTCCAACGCTCAAGTCAGGTCTTCTTTCCATCGTACAATACGATGGAAAAAAGAACTGTTGAAGATGAGTGCGTATGTGTGCGTACCTGGCCAAGGAAGAGGATCTTCCTTTTTATATGACATTGCATACCTTCAGAGCCTGATTGTTGTCTGAGAATATCTGGTGTCATGGTCTATCGGGTGAGAGAGGATGTACGACGACCTCCTAGTGATAGAAGGAAGGTTCCACTCTCAGGGAATGACAGACCATTAGAATATTTCCTGGCGTCTAGCAGTTATTCTCTGATAGGAGATTATGATTCCCTGACATTGTTATCCCTTAGTGCTTTCCGTCATGCCCAGGTTCAGCTACAACCAGCTCAGGATGACCGCTCAGATGTGCTACCAGGACTGAGTCTTGATGATGAGCTGTGGTGCACCAACCGGGTTTTATCTGAGATTGTGGGGAGGGACCCATCTTTCATGATTTGAACGTTGAAGAGTTGGTCGGGAGTTGTTTTAGTAAAAGTACTAGGCCTATCTATAAAGCCTAAGCTGGGGAAATCCGATCAATTGGGAGAAGGCTAGGAGCGCGCTAGTCCAAATTTCGTCTTATGTCTCAGATTTGGGGACTTGCCCTACCTGTGACCAACCAAGGATTTCGCGGCTGATGACGTGAGGCGGTCTAACTCCCGTCTTCCCTTGAAGGTTGACTGCCACGTCCTCTTGGCTATTAACTACCACGTCCCCTTGACTTTTTGACTGTCACGTCCCATTGACTATTGCCCTCCTGGCCTTATTGGCCCTTCCTTTACTCACCGTATCACTTGACAAATGGTAAAAACCTAGTTGGGAACCAAACAGTGACAAGGTCCTAGTGAAGCTAGACAAAGAGAAATTTTGGTTAGGAATCAGTTTATGACTAAGTTTTAGGAGAGCTAGGCAACTGGACAACTGATTGGGAATCAGACATGAGCCAAATCTTGGTTGAGAACCAAGCAATAAAGTCATAATTGGGAACTAGGTGAATCAAGTATAATTAAAGTCAGTTGGGAGTTGAAGGCTTACAAATAAATTCAAGTGGAGTAAGCTGTGAGTTGAAGCTTGACAAACAAGTTCAAGTGGAGTAAGTTGGAAGCTGAAGCTTGACAGATAAATCCAAGTGAAATTAGTTGGGAGCTATATTTTGACAACTCAGTCCAGATAAGTCAACTAGGATCTAAACATTTAAACCCAAAGTAAGTATGAGTAACTTTACATTTTCTATCATACTCATTACGTGAAGTTTGACGGTTCTAGGCCACCGAAGGGAGTTCCAGAAAATTGACTAGTGATAACTCTCGACGAGGGAAGTCAGAGAGTCCAGACAACTGCATCAGGGTTGGGGTGACCGGGAGATGATGTTATTTAGCAATCCGAGAGAGTCAGTTTTAAAACATATTTGACCCTTCTTGAGGTGACTTGAGGGCCACCTAGCGGTTCGAGAACGCAGTTGGTAATATCTATTGGATAGATGTTGCAGCTACATCAGTAGCTTCTAGACGACCGAGGAGGTTCCAGACAGCCAGAAGGTGCCATGTCAGTAACAAAATAAGGTTATATAAAGAGTCTCGAGACAGAGTTTACAAATAACTGATTCACTCAATCTCATATTCATTCCCACGCTTAGTGTTCTCTTACTTTCTATGTTGCGACATGCTATAACTTTGCACTTTAATTATGATCAACAACACCTAGCGTATCTTTTTATTATTTTTTGTGTTGATTATTTACTCTGGTGCTTAATTTTTAAATTTTTTTTAAGGTTTCTTTAAAAATTAAGAAATAAAAATTATTTTATTTTAAACGTCTTATGTGTTGACTTTTTAAAGCTTGCTCGAGCCTCTAAAGTTGAACTCGGGCTTGATATTTAATTATGGATTTAAACTCGAGCTCAAATTTCTTTTTTATCATTTTTAATAAATAAATTAATATATTATATATTATAAAAGTATATATTATTACTAATTCGTTTGGCTCGATAAGTCATCGAGTTAATAATAATTAGGTTCGATCTCAGTTCAATTTATAATCAACCCAACTCAAGCTTGGCTCAAACTCGATCAACTTTAAATTCGAATTAAATTTTGACCGAACCGTTTACAAGAGATTCATGAATAATTTGACTCATTTATACCCTAGCTTCAGCCTCTCTTCTCTTGCATTTAAACGTGATTTTGATGATCCAGCCTGAGGCGACCGATATTTTTATTTGAAATTGATTTTTTTTATCAGAAATCCAAATTTATTATCTTTTCCGAAATAAATTTAACCTTATTAATTAGGCCTACCTATGTATTAGAATTGGCGATTGCGATTAATCATCATAATTAATTTTATAAATTTTGATTGCTGGTATCGAAGACCCGGCAAAATATAACGAACCGCGAAAAAGGCTAACTGCTCCCGCGCGCCCATCTTCTTTAAAACGGGGGACAGTCCGGACAGACAGGAAGCAACTTCTTTTATCATTGCTCTGAATCCTCGTCTTCTCCAGCGATCTTTTCACAACTCTTAATTTCGAGCAGAATTCCTCGTCCTTATTGTCGAGTAAAGAATGTCGTCCTCTTCCATGATCTCCAGCGTAATAGCGATCGTGACGTTTAGCTTTGCGTTACGCACAATCACCAGTATGTTCCGCATCCTCTTTTCGAATTTGTTGCCATCTGTCCTCTTGGAGATTGCTGAAAACTGTGGCGACAACGAGACGGGGGCGGTCGAGATCATTGGAGCAGTTCTAGTGATTCCGTTCGTTATGTGCACGTCGCTGGTAATTGTAGCTGCTGCTGTTCTGCTGAGCTTAAGAGATTACGACTCTGATTCGGAAACTGTCTCCCTTGTCGTGGCACTTCCTGAAGACGAGGGCGCGATAACTATAGTCATAGAATAGAATGAAACGTAAATTCATTCCTTTTGTTAGTACATAGGTTTTAACAATGATTGTGCAGATTTATCTTTGATGATTTGCTTCTTAATTACATATTGCTATTAGAAGACTTCTTTTATCCCCATGCTAATCGAAGTGCCTGTCATATCAATTGTTATTGCAAAATTATTTAAATTGAAACCGTACCTTCAATACCATGTCTACCGAATCGGAGTGAAATGCTGCTTCGACTCTGTCAAATTTTTAGCCAGATTAGAGGGGTTTTTTAATGCACTGTGAATGTAGGCAATATGTAACAGTGTGGTTGCTTTGAACTTGACTCCGTGATAAGCGATAGAAAAAGGTGCTCTTATCATAGGTTTTTGTCAAAAAGTATTTTTTTTTAAAAAAAAATATTATGTTGGTAATTAAAATTACTGACAAAAATATACTTGAAATTTTTTGTATTAATTTGAAAAAAATATTTACAACTTTTTTTTATCAGTTCATTGACATTTTCAACTAATTTAAATTACCAGTTAATCAATTTTATCCAAAATATATTGATTAATTTATATTATTATTATTTACTCGCATAATAATGTTATTTAATCCATAAATAAATTTTTAAGTATTAATTTATATTAGTACTCCTTCAAATCCTGAATTTTGGATTTAGGCCGGGCAATCGATTGTTACTGTGTTTCAATAATTCTAAAGCTAAAATATCATCTTATTTATATTTAATTGATTTCAATTTATCAGAACTTCTTCAATCAAGATTTAGCCATAGTTGGTCATTCGAGATTTTTCGTTATCTAATATTTCATCAATCTTAACATGTTAAGACTTTGTCATTACCAAATATCTTATCTACCTATTTAGACTTCTCGTCTTATCTCCAACATCATACATTCTATTATACGAATAAGTCTAAATAATTATTAAAGTGGGAAAAAAAGATAAACTTAATCATACGTTCCATCGTTACTAGAATAATGCCTTGTGTCCTGAACATGTAAGATTCGAGTTCGAGATAGACTTTTGACTCGAAGGCGATTAGAATATTCTAAAATTGAGTTGAGGTGGGTAATTTCTTTGACCTCTTTAGATCTTTGATATAGTATATGATATTTCTTTGATTTATGTTGCTTAGGTAGCATTTACTTGCTTGACTCCACTCTATTTACTTCTTGGGTTGGATGCTGACTTGCTTACTCTTATTTTACACCACTTAATATTTTGGAGTTTCATTGTTATCCATGATTAATCACATATATTTTTCACCACCCACCAAGGTAAATCAAAAAGCGATCCCGATAGGCGGCCCAAAAGCCCAGTAGCCCTTTATTGCGAGTCTTATCTAGAGAAAAAAATCATGTAAATATGTCGTAACTGGGAATCGAACTATGGGTGCCTGGGTGACAACTAATTACTCTTTCACTGTACCATAGCCTTGGGGACAAACTCGTTGTTATCCATGTTACTTAGTATCATGTGTATCTGTTATTTTATATACATTGATTACAACTCATACTTCTAGATATAATCATACTATTGTATAGAGATGACAATAGTTGTAGACGTGATTGCTTATTTTATGTTTATCATTACATTGTATATATCTTGTCAACCATGGCTCCCACACGTGGTAGGGCGAGTACTCCCATTTGTGGTAGAATGAGTCATTTGTGACGTTGATATATCTTATCGATTATTGTCTCTCATTCGTGATTGAGTGAGTTATCGACGATCATGATACATTTGACTGTCCACTCGGCCACTTGGGATAGTGATAGCTGGAATTATGTATAATCAGTAACTAGATAGTTACTTTTCATGTTTGCCACTTGGTCACTAGGAGTAGTGGTAACTGGAGTTACGTGCAGTTTTTTCATATCTACCCACTCGACCATTAGGAACAGTGGCAGGTGGAGTTGCGTATTGATAGTAACCATTGCATATGCATGTGATATGTTTATTGTATATGCTTATGATATGTTTATTATATTGTTGAAATATGATGTTATTTGTTTATACCTGCTAGTATGTGCAGTACATTTGTTGATTGTTAGTTATTGTTGTTCATTGTATATCATTGGTTGGATCAAGTTAGTATATGCATTTTATTATTTTTACATACTTATTATGATTGTTGATATTATCCTTGAGACTGACTCATTTGATCTCTTTATATATAGTATTATGCACTATCAATCTTATACCACTGAGTATTTTATATTCAGTACTTCTTACTTTTCTTTTACTTCCAGGTTAGCAAATAGAGGACAGATTATGTCGACTACCCTAGTGTCACTCAGAGATCAGTGCTTGTGGTCCCGCTTGACTTTAAGTTATCTAGTTTGATTTTTTATGTTGTTGTTATTCAATTGTTTTTCGTTGCGCATCGACTCGTTGAGTTTTGATAGAATTGTAATAATCTTTACCTTATTTAGTTTAGTATATTTACATGTACATCCATGCATACATGCATTAGTATTAGTAATTTGGTGATATTTTTTATAATATATTGATTGCTATGTTGGTTTTAATTGATTTGGTACTAATTATCTCTTGTATTGTCATTAGAGTACCGTCTGATTTGAGACATGACAATGATTACCTTTTTAAGTTGTGTTAGCCCTCTAGATATGGCCTTATTTTCACACATCACACAGTAGCCATAATTTAATCAGTCTACTTAGTAGCATGAGAGCAAATGCTATCTAGATAAATGCATAGTGTAAACAATTAACAATTTAAACTTTTCAGTAAGTGGTCCACTAGCTGATTTTATCAGAAATATTAAGTAGATTTGCGCATGCTTTTTGTTGACCTGAGAAAAACTTATGTTAGAGTTAGCATACATTTATTTTGATGGTTTTAGAAAATAATTCAGTCCCTAGTTATTGCATTCATGTAATACAAAAAACGTTGTTGTAGTTGTTGTTGCAACACAAAAGTTATTTGATATTCATGATAAACTTCATGGGCTTACGTAGCCTTTTATATGGTCAATGATATGTTATGGGTCACGGTGTTGGACAATTAACAACCAAGAAAAAAAAATCGAGCAAGGTGAGAGCGGACATAGATATGTGGGATTACTTAAAAATAAAAAATAAAATAAAATGCTAGTATTCATGTATTTTTAAGTGTTTATGTTGGAATCACATCAAAGCAGTCGTGTGTATTGTGTGTCGCCGATTGATAGAAGGAGGAAAATAGTTACCTCCATGCTTTGTCTTTTGTAGTCTTTGGGCGACCGACTACCACATGCTACACCGCATACGTCCTGGGCTCATGGTGTGGTTGTGCTCCTCCCGATCGAGGTTCTTTAGGTGGTTGATGACTACTTGATGGTTGTCGCTCGGGCGCTCCTATGGGCTTGATAGGCGCCTCCTTTCTTCTAGCCACTTGGGCTTCCTCCATGTTAATGTATTTCGTGACCCTCCTGAGCAGATGGTCGTGTAGGACCCTTGGTGGTCGACTAGAAGGGGTGAATAGCCCTGTGAAATAAAATGAACCTTCCTCGAACTTTACAGCTTAATAAACTAATAGTTGCATAAAAGAATTAAGATACATAAATAAAGAAAGGAATAGGCACAAACAATTTACTTGGTTACAACCGGAGAGGTTGTTAATCCAAGGAAATTGAACGTTTACTAAACTCTCCTTCAGGCGGAGAAGCCTCTTTATAGCAATTAAAGCACTAGATTACAGAACAGAATTGAACAAGAATCAATCACAAGTGTTGTGTTTTAGCTTCTGGGACCAGGCTATATTTATAGCCCTAGTCAAGGCACTTGGAAGATTCCAAGCGCCTGGGGAGAAAAACTTTTATCCTTGTCGCAATGGAACATGCCACGTGTCATTCCAAATAAAAACCTGCTCTGAGCACCCGGAAGGGTTTCGGGCGTCCGGAATCATGAACTCAACATTCTGTTGACTTTTTGTCCCAACCTTTTGCTCCAGTTTTGCTCGCATTGGTCCGAGTCTTCTGCTCCGGCTCCACTCGCTTGGATGATTTCGGTCATCCTGAATAGGGCTCACTCGAACCCATTTTCCGACGTTCGAGCAAACTTTCACTTCGGCTTTCATCCCTCGGAAACACCACACGCCTCCTTCTCGTTCGCCCGCGTACTCTTTCGCAGCACCTCGTATCTCATACCTTGGACGCACCACCCGCGTACTCCTTCTCGTCCCCGAGACAGGATCTAGTCAAGGTCTCAGCTTAGGTTTCCCAAAAGAACCTAATTAAGTTGAACCGACGTCTACGGTTCCCTCAACGGGGAACGCGCCCTCACTGGATCTCTCCTTCGGTTGCTTACCTTTACTTACCACTTGATGTTACTTGACTTGTCTCTGATCCACCAGGTCTTCTCGGCAGTTGTTAGGTTCGCATACCCAACTGAACTTCAGTCGGCTGTCAGGTCTCGCGGATCCAACCAGACTTCCTACTAAATATCGGGCCCCGTGAACTTATATGGACTTTGTACCAGCTATTGGGCCCCACTGACCTACCTGGATTTCAGTCTGATGTCAAGTCCTTCAGACCAGTCAACTCCTGCACACTTAGTTGAAGCGTTAGACAAACAACTCAACTAACTTTAATCTATTTGTCATACATCAAACTAGACTATTAGTGCAACATGCACTAACAGTCTTCCCCTTTTTGATATAATGACAACCTGGGTTAAAGTTAGAAAAAAAATGCAATAAAGTAAAGTAATAAAGCATTTGATACCAATCAAGCATAAAAATGTTCAGTTTTCTAACTTAACCCACTATCCTCCCCCTTTAGCATACATAAAAATAAGTAAGAAATAATTGCAAGCTAAGATCTTCAAGAATTATAGCGATGTAAGAAATTTTAAATACTAATTACTTTAAATAATTTTGTAACATGACAGAAGTTCAGGTTAATTAGAGGGAAGAATAAATATTTTGAGAAATTTTGCAAGTAAGATTTTTGAATAACTTTTCAAAATATGGTAAATATGTTTTTCAAAATAATTTTCAAACATTCAAAGTTTTCTAAGTAAGATGTTCAAAAGAAAGTTTAGAGAGAAGTGTCTAAGAAGGTGTTTGGCTAAACTTATTAAAAACAGCTTATAAGTTCGTACAACTTATAAGTTGTTCTAGGAGCTTATAAGTTGTTAGGTCTTATTTTAAAAATAAGTTGTTAAAGTGTTTGAGTAAACTTATTACAATCAACTTAAAGATATTGATGTGTTTGGTATTATAAGATCTTTTTATTAATAAAATTACCAAAAAGGGTATAATACTATTAATAGAGGGTTTTGAGATTTTTATTAATAGAGGGTTTTGGGCGAATTTCTGCACTGGGGGAGAAAAAATTAGAAAGAGGCGTTGGCGGAGAAGATGACTCAATGTTGGAAGAAAAGTCAGCAGAGATAAAAAGATATTAGGCTTATAAAAATTTATGGAGGATAAGATGGGGATTTGTGAAATTATATAAGGATATTTTAGAGAAATAAATTATTAAAATAAGATCTTTTTTTAAAAAGTAGGGTCTTCCATACTTTTTTAAAAACAGCTTATAAGCTCCAAAACAGCTTATTTTGACAGCTTATTTTGACAGATTATAAGTTGTTTGAAAAAAAATTTATCAAACAAATTTGAAGAGCTTATAAACTCCAAAACAACTTATAAGCTGTTTTAGAGAGCTTATAAGCTCAGCCAAATACCCTCTAAGTAAGATTTCCAAAGGAACTTTAAAGCAAAACTTCTAAGGAGTTATGTATATAAGAGCATTGTTGAAGTAAAGGTTTGTAAAAACTTACTTAAACAAAGTTCAAAGTGGAATAACTTTTCAAAATATTCTAAAAATATTTTTCAAAACATTTGACTGAAGCTTTCAAAATAAGTTTGTTAAGATTTTTTAAATAAATAAATTACATTTTTCTTCAAAAATCCAAAGTACTTTGAAAAATATAACTATGTAAGGCTAATTTTGAAAGTACTTCCAAAAAAAATGAGAAAAATTTTCAAAGCAAGAGAGATGTTTTAAAGAAAAAAAACATAGAGAGATCATTTTTAGAAATCATTTTTAACTTATATAAGTAAATTCTCTCCCTTAATCTGATAACATAGTGAGATCAATCATTATATAATAAGCAATAGCAAGTCAAATCGCTAAGGTGAAACTGGCTAAAGAGAGATGGAATACTAGTAACTGAAATGAAAGTAAGGTCACATCAAGTCAATATGTACATGCAAAAAGAAAAATCAAGGATTATACTACTGCGAAGATGAAGAAAATGGATGGAACCCCAAGAGCACAAGAAGTCCATCAACTCAGTATGACGAGTCTGGTTCTCCTCTCAAGAACTGGACATGTCCAGTCCAAGATCGGAGACCTCCTGTCGAAGATTCGTCATGGCAGCCTCAAGTCTGGTAACTCGATCGTCTAGAGTATAAGGGACTGGAGGTGCCGGTGCAGGTGCCAGTGCCCCAAAGAGATCAGCAATGTACGCATCTAGCTCTGCCTCCTCGCATGGAGCTGGATTAGGCTGATCCTGGGCCTCAGGGTCAAGCTGGGGCAAGGCAGCTGGATCGGGATGGTGCTAGGGCGCTATCCTCCTAGACAGGACGCCATTATCATCTATATGTACACCTCCTTAGGAGAAGTTCCTAGGACCTACCATGTCAAACTCATTTAGGGCTCTAACATCACCTATGGTGACATCAACGTCCGATAAGGCAATGTATGCGATCAAAATATGGCAATATAACATGTGGATCGGTCGACTAGTGGTAATACCAGCCGAATAGAGGATGGTGTAAATATATAACTAATATCTATATCTAATTTATGACATAATGCATAAAGGAGAAAGGAATGAAAAGGACGCATCATCGCTACGTTGCGAGTGGTCAGGGGCAAGATGCATGTGACTAGGACTCAATAGAGGACATAGTCTTGTACTCTAAGGGTAACTGATCTACACAGGATCATAATCGGTGCATGCTGACCCCCTGAAAAATATAAATAGATCATATCAAGTGTGATATGTGAGTAGGGATCACCAAATGGTGGATCCCGAGGAGGGTAGCACTGGAAGGGACATGCGGATGGACGCAACCCCAAAAAATCATGAATAATAGTGGGAGATAAGGTCATATCTATACCAGCAACCCTAGTAGTGTAGGTAAAATCATCGACTGTAACTAGGTTGTTATACAGCTCAGCACACAGACCTATGTTAACTGAACTGGAGCAATAAACTAATCGCTGCAAGCTGTAATAATTAATAATTTCTACGGTAGGAATGCACGATCGCATGAAAAATTGTCTATCTAAAAGTCTAGAAGGTTTAGGAATATATATGGTAGAGAAAAATTTAACCCTAAGTTCATCAGTGAGGAACCTAGGGTCTGTACTAGCGGTCGAGAGGCCAGCACCAAAACGGAATCGTTTCCTAATTAACAAATAACAGCCTAAAAATGAAGTTCTAAGCAAAAATAAATAAATAAAGTTTAAGGTTAAAAAATTTACCAAGGCATTGAAAATATTTATAAAAGAAGTAACTGTTGGGTTTTTCGGGCCGCGAAAACAGCGTTTTCGCGTCGCGGAAACCCCGAAAGCCCCAAAGCCAACGGATCCGTGCAAAGAAAAATTTTGAAAAACTATGAATACGAGTTTCTACCGAGATCAACTCCTAGATCTACATGAAAAAGGGTTATACCTTCGATGCGTGCCCTTTGCGAATCCCGCTCGTCCAAGGTACGCCGGATCTCGAGATTGTCAACGTAGACAATCCTCTAGAAGTATCCACACGAACAAGATGTGTTCTCTAACACTCAAGGATGGAGAAGAGAGCACCACAAGTGTGCTAGCACTTTCTAGGGCTCTCGAGTAGGATTTAAAAAGGGAGAAAGGAGAGAAAGTAAAAAGAATCTCATACACTCCTCTAGGTACCCTCCTTTGTGACCTTCACTCCACCCTATTCTCTTGGAACTCAACTCACTCACCTTCACCTTGCTTGGAATCCACGGCAACAGCAGCAAAGGAGGAGGAAGAGAGCTAAGGAGGAAGAAGCATTTAAACACCACCAAATCAATGCCACAAAATGAAACTTCTTTTTCTTTTATGTGTCCGGCCATACATGGGTAACTCCCCATTTAATGTGGTCGGCCACATTAAATGGAGGATTATAACCTCTTGATCTCCCTTGATGATGTGGAGATGATGTGGCAAGGTTAGTCATGCCATGTAGGCTGAGTCAACCTTCATGATGTGGCAATACATCAAGTCTAACTTGATGTTTCAACTTCCATTTGGTCAAGTCAAAATTGACCAATTCTCTTCCTTGTTGATTTAAATCCAACCTTTGATTCAAGTCAATTTTAATTTAATGAAACTCAATTCATTAATATAAATTGACTCAATGAATCAAATTTAAATTAGACTCATTCAACAATTGAATCTAATTGAGTCTAACTCAATAAGTCTAATTTGAATTAATCTGAATCCAATCTTTGGTGCATCATATGAACCTAATCTAATTGGTTCATCATATGAACCTAATCTCCATCCACTTGTTCTTTGTGTGTGACCCAATAGGTTCTTGTAACGTTGGCAATGTTTCTAAACTCCTTTAGAAACATAAGCAATGAGCGGCATCTAGCAATACATCATTGCTACCCAAGTTACAAGAATGTTGAGATCCAACATCACCTTGTGACTACTAATTGTGACTCCTCACAAAATATGACAAGTGTCCTTCTATCCTAGACATCTAAATTGATCAATATGAGACATAGACCGTGTCATCCTCTAATCAATCTAAATCTTGAACTTCAAGTAGGCACACTAAATCAAATGAGCTCAATATCCTATATTGACTCATTTGGGCATAGCCATGCACTTCGTGGTCTCACTCTATCAAGAATACCGATGTCTCTCCCATCATATAGGAGGGATAGATCACATCTACATCACTCACATCCCTCCGCATAATTTGTTACATACCCAGTAATCGCCTTTATGGTCCACCCAGTTACGGGTGACGTTTGACGAAACTAAAGTACATAACTTCTTATGTAGGGAACCATGGTGACTTCAGGTCTAAGGACTAGTAGTCATACTAATAGCCACATGAGAAAGTATATGACACTCATATAACGATCCATGATACTTTCTCATAGCAGGTCATTCAGTATGCATTCTCTAATGCATACCCATGTGTCAACTTGATATCTCTATATCCATGACTTGTGAGATCAAGTCATCGAGTTGACCTACATGCTAGTCTTATTGCATTAACATTGTCCCTGAATGTTAATACTCGACTAGGAATGATTAAGAGTAGTGTTCTCTATATCATCTCACTATCAATTCAACCAATCGATTGATATAGGTAAGAACCTTCTACTCAAGGACGTTATTATACTTAGTTTATTTGGCACCAATACAAGTAAGTATAACAACCAAAAACCAAATGTCTTTATTTATATAGAATATGATACAATAAGTCCAAAATACAATCATCAAATGATTGGCTCTAGGGCTCTAGCTAACAATCTCCCACTAGCACTAGTGCCAATCAGTGTAGGCTCTAAGCCCCAATGACCTAGTGTGACCATCATGCTTCCTCTATGCCAAAGCCTTGGTCAAGGGATCTGCGATGTTAGCCTCTGTAGGTACTCTGCAAATCTTCACATCTCCTCTCTCGATGATCTCTCGAATGAGATGGAAGCGCCGTAGTATGTGTTTGGTCCGCTGGTGTGAGCGAGGTTCCTTCGCCTGTACTATAGCTCCATTGTTGTCACAATAGAACTCAATAGGATCAGCAATGCTAGGAACCACCCCAAGTTCAGTGATGAACTTGCGAATCCAAACTGTCTCCTTTGCTGCCTCTGATGCAACAATATACTCGGCCTCTGTCGTAGAATCAGCTACTGTGTCCTGCTTCGAACTCTTCCAGCTCACAGCACCACCATTAATGCAAAATACGAACCCCGACTGCGATCTATAGTCATCCTGGTCGGTCTGGAAGCTAGCATCACTGTAACCCTTTACAGCTAGCTCATCATTGCCTCCATATATCAAGAAATATTCTTTAGTCCTTCTTAAGTACTTAAGAATATTCTTGACCGCTATCCAGTGACTTTCACCTGGATCTGACTGGTATTTGCTCGTCATGCTCAAAGCATACGAGACATCAGGTCGAGTACATAGCATGGCGTACATGATAGATCCTATGGCTGAGGCATAAGGGATCTGATCCATGCGATCTCTCTCCTCTCTAGAAGAGGGACCTTGAGTCTTCGAAAGACTCACGCCATGTGACATCGGCAGAAATCCCTTCTTGGAGTTCTTCATAGCAAACCGAAGGAGTACCTTGTCAATATATGTACTCTGACTTAGGCCAAGCAATCTCTTAGATCTATCTTTATAGATCTGTATCCCTAGAATGCAGGATGCTTCACCTAAGTCCTTCATTGAGAAACAAGTCCCTAGCCAAGTCTTGACAGACTGTAGCATAGGGATGTCCTTCCCAATGAGCAGTATATCATCCACATACAATATGAGGAAGACAACTATGTCCCCTACAACCTTCTTGTAGACACAAGGCTCATCTTCGTTCTTGATGAAACCAAACTGTTTGATCGCATCATCGAATCGAAGATTCCAGCTTCGAAAGCTTGCTTTAGTCCATAAATGGACCTATGCAGCTTGCATACTCTGCTAGTATGCTTTGGATCTACAAAACCCTCAGGTTGTGTCAAGTACACATCCTCGAGTAGGTTTCCATTCAGAAACACGATTTTGACGTCCATCTGCCAGATCTCGTAATCGTGGTAAGCTGCAATAGCAAGCATGATCCGAATGGACTTAAACATCGCTACTGGAGAAAAGGTTTCATCATAGTCAATACCACAAATCTGCTTGAAACCTTTAGCTACCAAGCGACCCTTATAGATAAGTCCATCCATGTCAGTCTTTCTCTTAAAGACCCACTTGCACCCAATGGGTTTTACCCCTTCAGGTGGATCAATCAAAGTCCATACTTGGTTGATGTACATGGATTCCATCTCGGATCTCATGGCTTCTAGCCATTTCTCGGAATCTGGTCTCATCACAGCTTCCTGATAGGTGGTAGGCTCATCATCTATGAGCACAACGTCATCATGGTTAGACAAGAGAAATGAGTATCTCTCAGGCTGACAACGTACCTATCAGACCTGCGAAGAGGTATGTCTACTTGAACTGGTTGTTGTTCCTCAACTCTTTGTGGAACAACATCATCCACAACACTTTGTGGTGTTAGGACCTTCGGATGGCTAGAGAGGGGGGTGTGAATAGCCTCTTCGCAAACTTACACAAATTTTCTTCCAGAACTTTGTTAGCACAGCGGAAATAAGCAAAAACAAACTAATACAAGGAAGAAAACAAAACACCACTAACACAATGATGTACGAGGTTCGGGGATAACTTGCCCCTACTCCTCGGCGTGTCCGTAAGGTGGACGATCCCTCGATCTTTCGGTAGATCAACCCCCGGACAGATTCCGGCTAAGTATTTCTCCTTCTCGGTGGAGAAACCTCTCCACAAAGTCTCAAAAGGATTTAAATGAAGCACAAGACTTACAAAGTTTGGTGGCTACAATGAATGCACAATTAACTTACAGCCACAATGAACACAGAGCTTAAAGAAGCGGATCCTCAGCCAAGAGCTTCACACGGCACTCTTGCTTAATCGACGACAGAGAGTTTGCAACCAAAAACATTACACCAACCTCTCTTCTTCCTCCTTCTTATTTCTCTGTTTTCTTCACTGTGTTTGCCTGCATCGAATCACTGCAAGCTGCATAGAATCGCTGCAACCTGTATCGAATTACTGCAATCAACTCAGGCGTCGCCAATCACTCCTCCTTCTCATCTGGTCCTCTGAACTCATACCAATACCATCCATGGTCTTCACTGGTGTCTTCTGAGCTCGAACCAATGCCAAAGAGTCAAGCTGATTGCAGCCAGAACATACCCAGATCGCCAGTATCCGTTGATGCTTCAAATGCACCATTTGCAGCCAAGCTCAGTAGAAAAACCATTTTGTCTTATTCCTCTAATAGACCTTAATTTGAATTCAAGCATCGTCATGATACCTGCAACCTGTAACTCAAAAAGCTCACAGAAGATCGTTAGTTCAGAGAAATCAGAAGTTGCAGAAAAACAGCAAAATACAAACGACATCGCTGTGGATCGGTCAGTAGACCGATCCATGGCTCTCTGGACCGATCAGGACACAGCCTGATCGGTCTGGGATGATGTTGATCGGTCTGTGGACCGATCAGGACTAAGGTGGATCGGTCCACAGATCGATCCCCCTCTTTCTTCTCCGATCTTCTTTGCTTCTGTATGATTACTGATCGGTCTCCAGACCGATCAGATAACCCACAGAAAGTTTCTGTGTGGTTCCTGATCGGTCACCAGACCGATCAGATAACTCACAGAAAGTTCTGTGTGGTTACTGATCGGTCACCAGACCGATCAGTGATCTTTTAGTATCACTGGGTCGGTCTGCAGACCGATCCAGACGACCAAGGTATCACTGGATCGGTCTGCAGACCGATCCAATGCTTATGTGAGTTTTGGAGCTTTCCAGCCCGAAACCCTAAGGTCTTCCTGGTCTAGAGAACGAGCTACCGAGCCCTTTCTGACTTAGTCTGGAGAACGAGCTACCGAGCCCTCTCCGACCTAGTCCGGAGAACGAGCTACCGAGCCCTCTCCGACTTCGTCTGGTCCAGAGAACGAGCTACCGAGCCCTCTCTGACCTAGTCCGGAGAACGAGCTGCCGAGCCCTCTCCGACTTCGTCTGGTCCAGAGAACGAGCTACCGAGCCCTCTCTGACCTAGTCCGGAGAACGAGCTGCCGAGCCCTCTCCGACTTCGTCCGGTCCAGAGAACGAGCTACTAAGCCCTCTCTGACTTCGCGTGCCAAGTATCCGTACTTGGACTTTTCCTCTCCTCATGATCAACCTTGATCATTAGTCAGTCTGAGTTTAATTAATATCTGATACAAACTTAAATCAGTGTCAACATCAAAACAACAGCCAGGTCAGACTGTATCAACATGTGGTTCCAGTTCAATTTCCATCGAGGCATCAGTACTATTGTTCGCATCTTGAACTTCTTCAAGATCGAACGCGCTCCCACTAGTCTTTCTAGAAACAAAGTCCCTTTCTAGAAAGACCCTAGTCTTTGCCACAACTACCTTGTGCTGACTGGGAATGTAGAAGTAATATCCCTTAGTTTCCTTGGGATATCCAATAAAGTAGCACTTGTTGGATTTGGGTCCTAACTTGTCTGAGACTTGACGTCGAACGTAAGCCTCACAACCCCAAATCCTCATGAAAGACACCTGAGCATCTCTCCCAGTCCATATCATATATGGTGTCTTTATCACGGCCTTTGATGGAACTCGGTTGAGTATAAAAGCTGTCGTGTCTAGAGCATAGCCCCCAAGGAATGTCGGAAGATCTGTGTGACTCATCATAGATCGTACCATATCTAATAGGGTACGATTCCTCCTTTCGGATACACCATTCCACTGTGGTGTTCCAGGAGGAGTGAGTTGGGATAGGATCCCACACTCTGCTAGATAGTCACGAAACTCATGGCTAAGGTATTCTCCACCTCGATCTGATCGAAGTATCTTAATACTCTTACCTAGCTGGTTCTGTACTTCATTCTTGAATTCTTTGAACTTTTCAAACAATTCAGACTTATGTGTCATCAAGTACACATAACCATATCTACTGAAGTCATCAGTAAATGTGATGAAGTACCTATAACCACCTCTAGCAGCGACATTGAAAGGGCCACATACATCACTATGTATGAGTCCTAACAAATCAGTCGCTCTCTCGCTGTGCCCACTAAAGGGAGTCTTGGTCATCTTGCCTCGTAGGCATGACTCGCATATCTCATATGATTCTAAATCAAATGAGTCCAGCAAACCATCCTTATGGAGCTGGGATAAGCGCTTGTCATTTATATGACCTAAGCGACAGTGCCAGAGGTAGGTTTGGTTCATGTCATTTGACTTGAACCTCTTGGTATTTTGTTATAGATAGGGCTCTCAAGGTCTAGAATATAGAGTCTGTTCATCAGAGGTGCACTACAATAGAACATATCGTTTAAATAGACGAAACAACATTTGTTCTTTATTGTAAACGAAAATCCTTTCTTGTCCAAACAAGAAACTAAAATTATGTTCTTAGTCAAGGCAGACACATAATAACAATCATCTAATTCTAGTACAAGCCCAGAGGGTAGAGATAGATAGTAAGTTCCTACAGCAATAGCAGCAACCCGTGCTCCATTGCCTACTCGTAGGTCTACCTCACCCTTCGTCAATGCCCTGCTATTTCTCAACACTTGTACATTAGTACAAATGTGCGAAGTACATCCGGTATCTAATACCCACGATGAAGAAATAGAGAGGTTGACTTCTATAACATGTATACCTGAAGTAGAAATCTTATTTCTCTTCTTCTTAAGGTCTTCCAGGTATTCTTTGGAGTTCCTCTTCCAGTGCCTTGCTTGTCCTTGATATAGGTGACAAAGATGTTCAACCATATCGTAAGCGCCCATCAACTCATGTTGCTTCTGAAGCTCAGAGTTCATGGTCGCGAGCATAAGACAAGACACATCTAATGCATCATCTTGATGCTTCTTGTAAGCATCTCGGTCTCCTCGCGTGGTAGTGGTAGGAGGAGCCTCCGGAATGGGCTCCTCCAGAACGTAGAACTATTCTCAGGTTCCTGTACCAGTCCAGGAAATTTGCTCCGTTGAGCTTGTCCTTCTTAAGGACAGATCGCATGGAGAAGGTGTTCGTATTCGATGTCATGGTAATCTACAACAGAAATAAATGCAGAAATAAGTATCATATTCTTAATCATTTAATTAGACCTTTAACTAAATGATGCTCCCACTGAATTCTATAATTCATGTGGGACAAGATCCACATCATACTAACCCTTGAGTTAGCTTTGGCTAATACGCCCAAGACTTAGTATGATCGGTATGTAATGATTACCAATTACATCTCTATGCAACTCTTGTTTATAGGATCAAAATCGGCATTTATATTAAAACTCGAGTTAGCTTTGGCTAATATGCCCAAGAGTTAATATAAACGTGATTTTGACCTATCTACCAACCATTGGATAATGCCTATAGTTAAACTCGATCCAATTGAGTTAACTAGTTACTCAATCTAACTGAGTTGTACTCACCCATGCGTTGATAGGTGGGACCAAGATTGTCCCTCCGTACCCTACCAAGATAGTATGCGTTGCTTTGCTTTGGCAGATTCAACAACAACATGCGATCGAGGTAGTGGTACGTATCACGACATGGTAGGCATTACGAGTTGACGCGATCTAGATCTAATCTAAACGATGATGTGTATCATATACTCGATAGATCTAATCTAATCATGGGGTGCATCATGTGCATGACTTAAATCTAATCTATTCATTAGGCACTAATTAATTACTTAATTAACTAGCATGCATCACATACACACAAAAGTAATTAATTAAATAATTTTGTGATTATGTCATGACCCTACTACGATCTTCTCAAGCCAATGAGAAGATTGGATGGTCAACCTAAGGTCAACAGCTTCTCAAGCTCCTTCCTTTGACCACCTCGTGTTGCTCGTGCCCTCCTTGTAACTCCGTCTCGAGTGGACCTTCCACCGCTTCAAAATTTACATTACATTTTGAAACTCGAGTTATATTCGAGTCTAAATCTAATTTACAACAAGAATAAAAGAGAAAGGCACGATGCGCAGGTCACAAAAAAAATAAAAATACAACACGCACATCACATCACGGCACGCAGGCCGTATTATGAATTACAACACAAATTATCCAATCATATTGGGTCTTTGGGCCATGACTATCACAAAAATAATATATAATTCAAAATTATATATTTCTATAATTTTCTGAAATTTTTCTATAATTTTTTACAATTTTTACGAGTACAATTTCCTGGCGGTTCCGTTTAGCGGTTTTCGGGCGCAATCGCGGAACGAATCCCCTTGCGGGGCCAGGGGCAGCGCCCCTACCCGTGATCTAACCATCGCGAGGGTTCCATTGCGATCTAACAGCGCCTTAGCCCGCTGTCCCAAAAAGTTTTGGGGCGAAACTTGGCCGTTTTGGAAAATTCTTCTCGGTAGTCGAAGCCTACAAGTATCGAAACACTTGTGCTTCACTTCTACGAGAAAAATGCCCATAAAAACTATAAAAATCATAAATTTACAGAATATTATAGAACTGAAAAATTTTCATAAAACACAAAATAAACTCGTATTCGTCTTTGCACGTGGCTCTGATACCACTGTTGGGTTTTTCGGGCCGCGAAAACCGCGTTTTCGCGTCGCGGAAAGCCCCAAAGCCAACGGATCCGTGCAAAGAAAAATTTTGAAAAACTATGAATACGAGTTTCTACCGAGATCAACTCCTAGATCTACATGAAAAAGGGTTATACCTTCGATGCGTGCCCTTTGCGAATCCCGCTCGTCCAAGGTACGCCGGATCTCGAGATTGTCAACGTAGACAATCCTCTAGAAGTATCCACACGAACAAGATGTGTTCTCTAACACTCAAGGATGGAGAAGAGAGCACCACAAGTGTGCTAGCACTTTCTAGGGCTCTCAGGTAGGATTTAAAAAGGGAGAAAGGAGAGAAAGTAAAAGGAATCTCATACACTCCTCTAGGTACCCTCCTTTGTGACCTTCACTCCACCCTATTCTCTTGGAACTCAACTCACTCACCTTCACCTTGCTTGGAATCCACGGCAATAGTAGCAAAGGAGGAGGAAGAGAGCTAAGGAGGAAGAAGCATTCAACACTACCAAATCAATGCCACAAAATGAAACTTCTTTTTCTTTTATGTGTCCGGCCACATATGGGTAACTCCCCATTTAATGTGGCCGGCCACATTAAATGGAGGATTGTAACCTCTTGATCTCCCTTGATGATGTGGAGATGATGTGGCAAGGTTAGTCATGCCATGTAGGATGAGTCAACCTTCATGATGTGGCAATACATCAAGTCTAACTTGATGTTTCAACTTCCATTTGGTCAAGTCAAAATTGACCAATTCTCTTCCTTGTTGAGTTAAATCCAACCTTTGATTCAAGTCAATTTTAATTTAATGAATCTCAATTCATTAATATAAATTGACTCAATGAATCAAATTTAAATTAGACTCATTCAACAATTGAATCTAATTGAGTCTAACTCAATAAGTCTAATTTGAATTAATCTGAATCCAATCTTTGGTGCATCATATGAACCTAATCCAATTGGTTCATCATATGAACCTAATCTCCATCCACTTGTTCTTTGTGTGTGACCCAATAGGTTCTTGTAACGTTGGCAATGTTTCTAAACTCCTTTAGAAACATAAGCAATGAGCGGCATCTAGCAATACATCATTGCTACCTAAGTTACAAGAATGTTGAGATCCAACATCACCTTGTGACTACTAATTGTGACTCCTCACAAAATATGACAAGTGTCCTTCTATCCTAGACATCTAGATTGATCAATATGAGGCATAGACCGTGTCATCCTCTAATCAATCTAAATCTTGAACTCCAAGTAGACACACTAAATCAAATGAGCTCAATATCCTATATTGACTCATTTGGGCATGGCCATGCACTTCGTGATCTCACTCTATCAAGAATACCGATGTCTCTCCCGTCATATAGGAGGGATAGATCCCATCTACATCACTCACATCCCTCCGCATAATTTATTACATACCCAATAATCGCCTTTATGGTCCACCCAGTTACGGGTGACGTTTGACGAAACCAAAGTACATAACTTCTTATGTAGGGAATCATGGTGACTTCAGGTCTAAGGACTAGTAGTCATACTAATAGCCACATGAGAAAGTATATGACACTCATATAACGATCCATGATACTTTCTCATGGCGGGTCATTCAATATACATTCTCTAATGCATACCCATGTGTCAACTTGATATCTCTATATCCATGACTTGTGAGATCAAGTCATCGAGTTGACCTACATGCTAGTCTTTTTGCATTAACATTGTCCCTGAATGTTAATACTCGACTAGGAATGATTAAGAATAGTGTTCCCTATATCATCTCACTATCGATTCAACCAATCGATTGATATAGGTGACCTTCTACTCAAGGACGTTATTATACTTAGTTTAATTGGCACCAATACAAGTAAGTATAACAACCAAAAACCAAATGCCTTTATTTATATAGAATATGATACAATAAGTCCAAAATACAATCATCAAATGATTGGCTCTAGGGCTCTAGCTAACACTAACGACCTTAGTTGATCTACAATGCACAGCTTGATAACCGAAGTAAGAATGTTTTAGGAAAAAATATTTTCCCTTTTCTTACGTTTGCTCATAAACCCCGTTAAGGGGCTTTTCACAAAAGAGAAAAGGATGAGGGGCAACGGTTGGAGGCGCCCCTACCCTCTCTTTTATAGGGCATTCCGGGCACCCGGATCTCGATACCAGAGGCGGGCGCTTGGAATGGGGGCGCGGTGCGAGGTGCACGGACCCCATCCAGACGTCCAGATCCCGATACCAGGGGCGGGCACCCATGGTTTTGGGCTCCCGTTCATGGTTCTATTATTATTATTATTATTATTATTATTATTATTACTATTATTATTATTATTAATTAGTTAGTTAGGGATTAAGTTTAAGGATCTATTTAAGTTAAAATGGATTAAGTTAAAGATTAATTTAAGTGACAAATTGATTCAAGTTAAATTGTTTAATTAATTTTTATTAGGTGAAATTGGAAAATTAAGTAAAGAAAATGATTAAGTAATTGTCTTAAGTTAAACAGTTGTGGTATTTAGTCGAATTGGAGAAAAAAATGATTAAGATAAAATGGTTAATTTAGTTGTTAAGGTTAAGGATTTTAATTGAGAGTTTTAATAGATTAATTAATTTGTTAAATAAGTTAAGGGATAATTAGGTTAGGTCAATTCTTTAATTTGGATTAAGAATTAAGTAGATTTATTGAATTGATTAAATTAAATAAATTGTGTAAGTTATAAGTTAATTTCAAGTTGTGAACTTAAGTTTAAGTTAAGTTAATTAATGTATATTAGAATTAATTTTGATGATTAATTAGCCTAAGAAGATTGATTTACGCAAAAAGTATGAATTTAATTAATGGTTAATTAAATTGATTAACTTGAGGATTAATTAATTCAAGTTTAAAGGTTATTAAAAGATTAAGTTAACATAGGTTAGAAGACTAATTGAGATAAAAATTTAAGAATAGTAGTAGTAATAAAAACTTAGTTAAAAATATTCATCTTATTATTGGTTCTTAACTGTTTAATCCTTATTTACTAACTAACTATCAGAAGATAGCAGCATTTACCTTGTTAGTTAAATCAAGTATTTATGTCTAATTAGATATTTATTGAAAAAAGACTATTTGATTTGATTAATATTCTATTGTATTTTTCATCCAGACTTATGTTGATGCACTGATATAAGCTTCTGAAGTCCAAGCAAAATATCTACACATCTCACACCATTCTATGTTTATACATACACAATCAAGGTAACCTAGTTTGTTTGTGAGATGCTCAATTACTAGATCTATAGGATCATGCTTTCTAGGGGTTTGATTTAGGATAAGGCCAAAATAAATTTTGAAAAACTAACGAAAAAGGAAATATTTAGAAAATATAAGTAAATAAATTTTCCTAGAATTTTTTAAAAATTATCCGAATAAATATTCTCCCCTTAATCTAACATTTTTCAGACACAAGCACCATCTTTAAACTTATTTGTACTAAATTTTAATGAATTAATTATTTTATTTCTTAATTATTTAGATTTAATTTACTTTTAAATTATCCTTATTCATCTCATCAGTCTAAATTTTCAAACACAAAGGATCCTATGGTTTTGTGAGATGAGTTAAATTAAATTTTAGGGTTTGATTTAAGTTTGTGTTGGATTCAAGTTTAGCTTTGAGTTCAACAAATAGACATTCTTTAGATAAATTTCTAAGCTATGGCGAGTCACCTGGACATCATTAGAGTAATCATGCCTTCGTGATTTTATAAATAATCCTATCCACTAAACTTAATAATGAAACTTTGGTCTAACTAGCTAGGATTGGTAGAGGGTAGCTTTGTTAGTTCTACTAAGTTAAATGCACTAGGTCGAAACCATATCTTCCTAGACATATATAGACAGAGCTTTCCTAACTTACTATCATCCAAAATTTCTTCAGTGCTATTTTTCAAGTTAAACGTTTGTCTCCGTTTGATCTAATTCTACTTACCTAGCCGGGTAAACTAATATTTTAGAGGTGCCAACTAATTTAAAGTTTCCCCCCTGAATTATTGAGTTTTTATGTTTTAGGTTTATGTCGTTTATTTTTATAGTTATAATAAACTTTGATACTGTGAAGAGATAAGAGGGGAGGGTATTTTGGACATTTGACATCAATTAGGTTTGGGTTTTAAAAGGGGGGGCACTGTTCACCAGGAAGGGGAAGGTTTTTCGTGCTCTGGTTTTTTCCGTCGTCGCCAAGCACAAAAGGGGGGGTGCTTCTTCTTCATTGGGCTCCGCTGCCAGCCCCCGCACGCGAGGCTCCTCGCCGGCATCAGCCACCAGTCGCTAGCTGCCACTCCTCTTCTCCTCCTCGCACCGCCGACAGGAACGAGGAGGCCTTTCTTCCTCCTTCCCATGTTCCTCGCCGATGCCGATGCCGGCTGCCGGCCGCCACCTCTTCTCCTCTCGCCTCCTGTGCGCTGAGATCGCCTCCTCGCGGTGCCGCCACTGGACGGACTCGACGCCCCTTTGCCCTCACGCACACCACCGACCTCCCTTTGCAGATGCCGCCCAGGTTATTGACATTGTCGGGTTGCCTCTCACCTCCGACGCCATCGGCGCTGCCTCCTCCAGCGAGCATGACGCTTCCTCCAGTCACCACATGCCACCACTACCGCCTCCAGCGGTTGCGGAGGCCATCGTCGACGCCCCCAGCAGGCATCGACACCTCCTTCGTCGGTCACCGGTGCCTCTCGCCGCTACCGACGATGCCTCCAGTAGCTGCCGACACCGCCTCTAGCAGATGTCGCCTCCGGCAACTGTCGTCGCCTCCTCTCGAGGTCACATCCGCCGTCTCCAGTGGACTCCGTCACCCTCCGAGCAGTTACCGCCTGCGTACTGTTTGTTTGCTCCGACCTTCGAGTTGAGATGGGGTTCGAACCATCGAGTCGTGTTGTGTTTCGCTATTCATATTGTTATCATGCTTGTGAGTTACTTGTATCATCCGGCCTGCGAGCCGCTATCATGTTCGACCTGCGTGTCGTGTGCCGACCTGTGTGTCGTTATCATATCCGACCTACGCGTCATCTTTTTGGATCCTTGCTACACCGGATTCTGTGTCGCCGCCTTTAGATCCGGCTTCTCACCTGACTTGCATCCATCTACTCGTCAGGGCCGCGACGACTCGATCAGCACCGTGATTAGCTCACTGACCCATCCGAGGGTTCCCCCCCTGGAGCCAGGGTACGCCACCGTTTTCATGCTTTTATTCATTTCATCGTCCTAATGTTCGACCGCTTATATATTCGTGGGACTCGCCTCAAGCATCGGGGTACCAGAGACCGAGGTAACTCGATCGCTGGCTGCAGGTAGCATTGACCGGAGGTCCTCTGATGACTTTGTTAACCCAGAAGACAGCTCACCATCCGAGTCATGGAGATACGGTTAACATTCCAGACACATCGTTCCGGCAGGTTCGTCTTCTCATATTCCCGACAGGAACATAATTGGCATCGTCTGTGGGAACGTACCTGATCTGGAATGTGAAGATGGACGACACGAGAAAATTCTGTTATACTCATGACCTTGGTGGGTTTCGACGAGCATGTTCTGCTCTCCTCACTCTACGGGTATTCGGGAGTCGAGGAATTGAGTCAGATCCTTTATCGGTCGACGGTCAGTTTCTTCATTATATTCTCTTTTGGTTGTAGGATCTGTCATAGTTCCCCGGCCAAAGACTCCCGAGCTGATCGGCCAGGATTATATTCGCGAAGACTCCCGCGTCGATCAGCCGGGATTATATTTGCGAAGAGTCCCGAGACGATCGGCCGGGATTATATTTGAGAAGACTCCCGCGACGATCGGCCGGGATTATATTTGCGAAGACTCCCGAGCTGATCGACCAAGATTATATTTGTGAAGACTCCCGCGATGATCAGCCGGGATTATATTTGCGAAAACTCCCACGCCGATTAGTCGGGATTATATTTGCGAAAACTCCCGAGCCGATGGTCGAGATTATATTTGTGAAGACTCCCGAGTTGATCGGCCGGAATTATATTTGCGAAGACTCCCGCGTCTATCGGTCGGGATTATATTTGCGAAGACTCCCACGCCGATCGGCCGAGATTATATTATATTAGAGTCACAGGCTCTAGAAGTCTAGCGGCGACTATAAACCCCAGAGTCGAGCGGCGACTATAAACCCCTATGAAGATCGTCGAACGACGACGCTAAACTCAAGAGTTGAGCGGCGACTATAAACCCCTGTGAAGACCGTCGAGCGGCAACGTTAAACTCCAGAGTCGAGCGGAGACTATAAACCCCAAAGTCGAGCGGCGACTATAAACCCCTGTGAAGACACGTCGAGCGGTGACTATAAACCCCAGAGTCGAGCGGCGACTATAAACCCCTGTGAAGATCGTCGAGCGGTGACGTTAAACCCCAGAGTTGAACAGCGACTATAAACCCATGTGAAGACCGTCGAGCGGTGACATTAAACCCAGGTCTCCACCGGTTGTCGAGCGGTGACCTTAAACCCGTGTCTTTACCGACCATCTTATCAGCGCATCTATCTTCCCTGCTCAGAGTTGAGTTATCTTCACTGGTCTCGGACCAGCGTATCATATTTCCTTGTCTCCCTCGTTCGGGGTCGAGTGGTCTTCACTGGTCATGGACCAATCTCATCGGATCTCCTATCTCCCCCGTTCGGGGTCGAGTGATCGTTACATATCGGATCTCCTATCTCCCCCGTTCAGAGTCGAACGGTCTTCACTGGTCAAGGACCAATCTCATCGGATCTCCTATCTCCCCCGTTCGGGGTCGAGCGATCGTTACATATCGGATCTCCTACCTCCCCAGTTCCGGGTCGAGCGATCGTTACATATCGGATCTCCTATCTCCCCCATTCGGGGTCGAGCAGTCTTCACTGGTCACGGACCAGTCTCATCGGATCTCCTATCTCCCCCATTCGGGGTCGAGTGATCGTTACATATCGGATCTCCTATCTCCTCCGTTCGAGGTTGAGCGGTATTCAATGGTCACAGACCAGTCTCATTGGATCTCCTATCTCCCCCGTTCGGAGCCGAGCGATCGTTACATATCGGATCTTCTATCTCCCCCGTTCTGGGTCTAGCAGTCTTCACTGGTCGCGAACCAGCATATCAGATATTCTATCTCCCCCGTTCGAGGTCGAGTGATCTTCACTGGTCTCGGACCAGCTCATCGGATCTCATATCTCCCCCGTTCGGGGTCGAGAGGTCTTCCTGGGTCACAGAGCATATCAGAGCAGCTTATCTCCCCCGTTCAGCTAACGACTTCTACTTCTGTGCGTCTTCGATTCCCGAGCTACACCTCCGTTCAGATCACATGCGATGCGCCCGCTCAACTAGCGACTTTTTGCTTGCGTGCACTTTCGATTCATGGGCTATACTCTCGTTCAGTTCGCAGGCGATACACCCGCTCGGCTCACAACTTCCGTTTCCGTGCGTATGTGATTTTGCGGGCTATGCTTCTGCTCCGTTTTCGAGCTCCACTTCTGCCCAGCATTGCTTCATCGCTCGCTTGGTATTCGCTTATGTACTCACTTGGCGTTCGGCCGAGAGCTTGCCTAGCAGCCGCTCGACACTATTTTTTGTCGCTTGACCAACACTTTGGTGGCTGCCGGATCCTTTGCTCGATCGTCCACCTAGCCACATGCTTGTCTCACTCGACATCCTGGTGGTCGTCAGGTTGGCACTTTACGATCACCATGTTGACATTTTGAGATTGCCCAATTACATTTTTACAATCATCCGACCGATATTTTTCAAGGATCTATTTTCATCTTTTTGATCGCCCAATCGGCATCTTCATGGTCGCGCGCTCGGCATCGTTCGCCCGGCGTCTATCCACCCGATCGACATCCTTCCGACCGCCCGGTCGGCATCTTAGCGATCACGCGCTCAGAACCGCTCATTTGCATGGTCTGCTCGGCATCCCGCGTGTTGCTCGATCAACTATCATTTTACTCATCGTTCGCTTAATGTTTTACCACCCGCTCGGCATCTGTCCGATTATTGACTTGGTATTATTTTTCGTAGTCTGCTCGGCGTCATTACTACTCATGTGACACCATTACTATAACGACCGCTCGCGTGGCGTTATACGATGGGTTCAGCGATTTGATTATCAAGAGTGAGTCAGCCTTTGTGATAGACTGTCTAGTCAGTCAGACTCGCGTCTCCTTCGACTAGACTTGAAGAGCAGGCTTATGATACGGTGAATAGATAAGCGAGGAGGGCATTTTGGACATTTGACATCAATTAGGTTTAGATTTTAAAAGGGGGCACTGTTCAACAAGAAGGGGAGGGTTTTTCATGCTCTGGTTTTTTCACCACCGCCAAGCACAAAGGGAGGGCTTCTTCTTCATTGGGCTCCGCTGCCAGCCCCCGCACGCGAGGCTCCTCGCCGGTGTCAGCCACCAGTCACTAGCTGCCACTCCTCTTCTCCTCCTCGCACCGTCGACAGGAACGAGGAGGCCTTTCTTCCTCCTTACCACGTTCCTCGCCGGTGCCGATGCCGGTTGTCGGCCACCACCTCTTCTCCTCTCGCCTCCTGTGCGCTGAGATCGCCTCCTCGCGGTGCCGCCACTGGACGGACTCGATGCCCCTTTGCCCTCACGCACACCACCGACCTCCCTTTGTCGACGTCGCTCAGGTTGTCGACATTGCCGGGTTGCCTCTCACCTCCGACGCCACCGACGCTGTCTCCTCCAGTGAGCATGACGCTTCCTCCAGTTGCCTCATGCCGCCACTGCCGCCTCCAGTGGTTGCGGAGGCCATCGCCGATGCCCCCGGCGGGCGTCGACACCTCCTCCGTCGGTCGCCGGTTGATATGCCTAGATTGTATACACTTGTTTAGCATGTTTTGACGCACATTCAAATATTTTGCACATGCTTTGTTTACGTATTTTTATACTTCCAGCTTTCCTTTTAGCATATTTACTCTTTTGTTCGGAGATCTGCTTTTGTGCATTTTCTGTACACAGGAGTCGAAATTGGTGAAGGTTTCGTGTTTAAGGCCAAATCCGCAAGCGAAGCAAAAGAGGAAGGCACCATTCTTGTACCTCACACGGCCCTGCCATGGGGGGTTGCCCAGGCCGTGTGGAGTTCCTTGGTCGTGTGGATGCAGCAGAGATGGAAGTTGCCACGGCAGTGTAAACCTCACACGGTCGTGTAAAGATTTGAAGCCAGATGGAGCCCTGGCCGTGTACACCACACGACCATGTGAGATTTCCAGAGACCAGGAATGCCCCGGCCGTGTACATCACACAGCCGTGTAGGATTTCCAGTGAGCAAGAGGGCCCTGGCCGTGTACACCACACGGTCGTGCCAAGTTTCCAGAGGCGGAGCCAGTGCAAGCCGTGTAGATCTACACAGTCGTGCAAGGGGAGCATTGGCAGAAGCAAGCCACGGTCGTGTACCACACACGGGCGTGTAAGGTTGGCAGAGAAGGGAATGGGTCTGGCCGTGTGAACCTCACATGGCCGTACCTCGGGGCCGTGTGGCACCCGAACCTCACCTCTATATAAAGGTTTATTCAAGATTTAAAGGGGGATCTTCTCCCTTTTGAGGGGAATTCAAGATTTGGGCGTTCCTCCACCTTCTTGGAGGGATTTCCGATGATTCTAAGGGCGGATCTTCAACGTTTCGACTCCGAGGAGCAAGGATTGGATCCGAAGATGGTTCTTCATCGTAGATAAGCTTTTCTTCCCTTTCTTTCTTGGATTTGGGGATCAAGATGTTTATCTTTTCTTCTTCTTTTGGATTCTTTCCTTGTTCCATGGACTAGATCTCTTGTTCTAGGATGAAGGGAGTATTTGTAATGGAGATTTGATGTCAACTCTTGTGGATTTGCCAACATTTCTATTTCTATGATTTTACTCTGTTTGTATCTATTCTTTCTTGTGTGGATTGTTGTGATTAGGGCTTAATTACCATGCTTGATTGAATGTTTAAATATCTTGTGGATCTTGTAGAGATAATTCCTCATTCGATTTTCTGAGGGACGTTCGTGACAGGAATATACTCGTGTAAGGACGTTCGAGGGGTAATATTGAAGGGGAAATTAGGTATTTCAAGAGGGTAGGATAGATTGTATGCATTAATCTTTATATCTAATGAGGTTGAGAAGTAGTGATTTCTATGTTGATTTTTTGAGGGACGCACGTGACAGGCAAGCCCGTGTAAGGACAACATAGGGTTCATTCCTAATTGATCGCATTAGATATATTTCAGTCATAAGCCGGTTGTCTATTGCAAGAGGGAACCAGCAACTTTCTACAAATGATGGACAATTGAAAAATAAGATTTGGTAGATCATTACATTGAATAACATTACAAAGAAATCAAAACTCCTAGAACATACCTTTATCATTGCCCTTATTCTTGTTTCTTATTCTTTTATTTCTTTGTTTACCTTTCATAGTTACACTTAGACTTTGTAAATCAATTGATTGGTTGTTTAACTAACTCGCTTTGAGACATCTTTAGTGCTTATTCTAGTCCCTATGGATTTGATATTTTTTATTATTAATTGAGACATATCCGTACACTTGTGGAGGTCGACAAGTTTTTGGTGCCGTTGCAGGTGACTGCGCTATAACATTAGGGATTATCAATTGAGTTAGAGTAAACATAACTTTTCTTTTCTTTTCATTAGCATAATTGAAACTAATCTTTAGAATTCTGTTTTCATCATTTGCATATCTTTCTAATTCTTGACAATTCTTTTTGTTGCAATTCTAATTCTAATTCTAATTTTGCATTCTTGATTTCTAGCACTCTAATCTAACTTTTCTCTATTTTCTCTTTTGATCTAGTTTCTTTCTTCTTTTCTTTTGTAAACATATTTTGCAATCTTTAGCATATGAATTATTCTAGACATTTTTCTTTTTTCTTTTATCTTTTCTTTCTTGTTTTCATTATCCACTTTCTTTCTTTCAATTTAAATTCTACATTTTCTTTCTTACTTTTCATATTGCATTTTATTTCTTGTCTTTGATTCTTCATTTTATAATTTTTTTCTTGAGTATCCATGAGCACTAACATGTCAAGCAGACCAATGAGAAATTTATCTACACCCTTTTCTGCAAGATTTTTATCTCCCATTGTGCAACCTCAAATTGAAGCAGAAAGTTTCCAACTAGACCCAGAGTTAATTTTTATGATACAAGGTCACAAATTTGGAGGCGAAGTATCGGAAAGTACTTATCTATATCTTGAAACATTTTTAGAAATTTGTAATATGGTGAACAGTGAGAGTGTCTCAGCGGATGCAGTTCGATTGATGACATTTCCTTTCAGTATCAAGGATAAAGCAAGGACTTGGTTATATTCTCTCCATCCTCAAAGTATCACAAGTTGGGAGTAATTGGAGAAGCAATTTCTGAATCATTTTTCCCTCCAAGCAAAACATTGTATATGAGGAATTGCATAACAAATTTTGCTCAGGCATATGGAGAATCATTATTTGAAGCATGGGATAGATTCAAGAGTCTTCTAAGACAGTGCCCTCATCATGGTTTTAAAAAATGGTTGATTTTGCACATATTCTATAGGGAAATTTCTTTCTCAGACAAGAGTTTATTGGATTCATCAGCTGGAGGTTCTTTTATGGACAAAAGTGTAGATGAAGCATATATGTTAATTGATCAAGTGACATTGAACCTCCAAGAATGGTCGAATATAAGTTGGATGAAATCTCCCTCAAACATTCAAGGAGTGCAAGCCATAAATGCTATAGAGCCTGTCAAACAAATTGTAACTCAACCATCTATGAGTTTTGAAACTCACAAGTCACAGAACTGGGAGTTCAAACATTTAGGGGCAAAGATTGAAAGTATTATTTCAAATTGGTTTAAAGAAGATCCCCCTCCTTCGCAGACAAGATCTAGTGAAAAGTGTGATGATGTTGGGTTGAGAATTGAAAAAAATCATGAAGAACTTCTGAAGAAGGACATGTTTAGAATTGAGGAGAAGAACAATAGAAGACCACATGAACTCAGTTCTATTATTCCAGGAGGTTCCCAAATGCCACAAGTACCTTGCCCTCAACGATTGATCATACCAACACTAGATAAGCAAGTTGAATCTCCTCCACAAGCTAAAAGGGAATATGAAAAATTAGAAGTACCTTTCCCAAGACCTTCACTAAGGGTTCATTTTCCACAAAGGTTAGTGGGGGTCAATGAGAACTATGACTTTAAAAAATTCTGTGACACTGGTAAGGTTGAATGCAGATTTTTGAATTTGTATAAAGATGACGACTCTTCAGATGAGGATTGTGAAGATAATGCAATGGTAAATAAGTTTTTAGATCTACCTCCAAATTTTATAGGGTGTTATAGTGACGTTGAACTTTTAGATGATAAATGTGATGTGGTAGATCAACTTAAAACTGCAAGTGAAGTTATTGATCCTCTTGTTATTGATTCTCCTATTGAGGATATGATGTTGGTTTATTTTTTGATGTATGTGTTGATGATGATGATATGGAAGAATGTGTAGGGAGCTGTGTTGTGAAAGAAGCATCTCAAGAATCATCACCTTTGTCCACACAACCCTTAGAGGTTGCAAGATTTGAGCATGTTGTGGAACAATGTGTAGGGACTCATGTAGATATGGTTGAGTCTCAAGAATCACCATCATTGATATCATCAACACCTGACCCAAAGCCAGAACCATCATTTGATTCAAAGGAAGTCATATCTACATGTTTAGAAATTTCAGGTATTTCTCAGCAAAGTAAGATTAGTATTTCTTATGATCTTTTGAAAAATTTTATAGAGGTACCTATCATTGACTTTGTTGGATGTGATTCAGTTTTTATTTCTTATTCTGCTTATTTTAATATGGTTATGGCTCTATCTTATCTAATATGTTTGTGGGAGATTTGTACTTTCTTTGCATGTGCAGATTTCACTTGGGATAATGATTGGAAGCTCAATCTGAACCGTCTTCGACTACCTGAAAAAATTTTTAAGAAGATGAAGATGGAGAGAGTTATACTTTACTTTGTAGCTCCATTGATGAAAGCTCTCTCCATAATAAGAACCCTTGGTAGGAGGGTTCTAAAATATCTTACCCCTCCAAGAGAGAGATTTAGATGAATCTAAGGAGGTAGTCAAGCTAATGACCTTAAACAAGCGCTTCTTGGGAGGTAACCCAAGTTCATTTCCCTTGTTTTCTTTTATGTCTTTAGTTCTTTCTAGTTTCTTTTTACTTCATTGATAATAAATCATACCCTCTACTTAATTATTCTTGTCTATCTTTTTCTTTTTGTAGAATTCAAAGTTGTGGAGGAATATGAGCATTGGATGGAGGAGTATCTTTAAAAACATGAATGTCAACCATTTGGAGCTCATCACTTGGTAACTTCTCTTAAAATCTTCTCCACATTGTTTTTAGTTTTCATTGGGACAATGAAAAAGTTTAAGTCTGGGGGGATGCATTTGATTTGCTTTGTTTGTTTTTGTTTTTTACTTATGTCTTGCATTTTGTTTTGATATTTTGTGGCATACATCTTGAGAACATCAAACTCCATTTTTATGTTTTCTTGTCTTAAAACAAATTGTTAGCACGTTCATTATCTAGATTTATGATGTTTTAAGTGATGCTAGTAGTATGCTTAATGTACCTCTTTTCTCTATCTTGGGTAGCATGACATAAGCTAAGTATCTTATGGAGATGAGTTTTAGTCTTGGCTTGACCTTAAGGATCTTATCTTCACTACACCTATACTTGATGCTTGAATGGTTGATATCATTTAAATAGTCATGATTCATCTTGTTTGTTTAGTACTTGGTTTCCATGGTGATTTATCAAACTTCATTTTGGTTACTGGATGAGGCTCAACTCATGTAAGCTTATTTGGAAAAATCAAAATATCCCAACATTTGTGTAAAAAGTACACTTGTGAATAAGATTTGCACAATGCAAATACTTATGAAAAAAAAGGCAAAGAAAAAAAGTGAATAATGGATATTAAAAGCAGTTGTCGTGAGTGGAATCTAGCTAGTCACCCCTTTGAGACTGAGTTAGGTTACTGGGGAAATGACTGCTTAGCTTCTCTTGAGATTGAGCATGCCTTTGAGACCTTGAGTTGATTGAGAAATATGAACCAAATGTGTGGCAAGTAAGTGTCTATCACTGGTTACTTGTCTATCACTGGAAACATTAGGAATTCAAACTTGATGACGACTTGACTAGGACATAGATTGAAACTTGAAGAGTTTTGAGTTGATTTATTTACACTGTGCATAGGGTATTTATGCTTGAGCCAAACTTAACTTGTTTTCATGATCATGCTTACTAATGAAACCTTTTGATAGAGTTAGGAGAATGCATTAGGGATATGAGATCATTGTAGAGCATATGAATTTAGATTGCAGCATTTTGCTTGAGGACAAGCAAAAGTTTAAGTCTGGGGGTGTGATGTGCGTAGATTGTATATACTTGTTTAGCATGTTTTGATGCACATTCACATATTTTGCACATGCTTTGTCTACGTATTTTTATACTTCCAGCTTTCCTTTTAGCATATTTACTCTTTTTGTTCGGAGATCTACTTTTGTGCATTTTCTGTACACAGGAGTCGAAATTGGTGAAGGTTTCGTGTTTAAAGCCAAATCCGCAAGCGAAGCAAAGGAGGAAGGCACCATTCTTATACCTCACACGACCCTGCCATGAGGGGTTGCCCAGGCCGTGTGGAGTTCCTTGGCCATGTGGATGCAGCAGAGATGGAAGTTTCCACGACCGTGTAAACCTCACACGACCGTGTAAAGATTTGAAGCCAGATGGAGCTCTGGTCGTGTACACCACATGACCATGTGAGATTTCCAGAGACCGGGAATGCCCTGGCCGTGTACATCACACGACCGTGCAAGATTTCCAATGAGCAAGAGAGCCCTGGCCGAGTACACCACACGGTCGTGCCAAGTTTCCAGAGGCGGAGCCAGTGCAGGCCGTGTAGATCTACACGGCCGTGCAAGGGGAGCATTGGCAGAAGCAAGCCACGGTTGTGTACCACACACGTGTAACGCCCCACCCCTTCCAGCTTAAGTTGACGGGGGTTACTTATCTTTTCTTCTTAAAACAGCGGAAGTCTTATCTATAGTATATTTTTTTTTTCTTTAAACTTTTCTTTTACTTTTCAAATCATCATCACTAACTACCTATCATATGAGTCACATAACATGCTTAACATAAAATTTAAACCATAATACTAAAGAGCATGATGAAGTGTCATAGAGTCATAAAAGAACAACATGAACATAATTCTTATTAACTAGAAGCAGGTCTTTCTCTTTAGCCAAGTCACTACTACACACGTCCTTCTTGCCCCCTCCTGCTGCTCCCTTAGTACATCCATTCTTTGCTCTTATCTGTGGTACAAGGAAAGTAAGCTGTGAGCACTCAAGGCTCAGTAAGATCCTTTCCTACTCACAAAAACCGTATAGCATAAATAAAACTTCAAGGCATAAAGCATAAAGACAACTCATCATATCATGTATAGAAGCATCATAATCGTAAGGTATCATGGCATATCCTAATAAAGTCATAAAGTGCATTCTAGCATATAATCATGATCATAACATATCATAACATAATCATAAAGTTCATCCTAACATAACATAACATAATCATAAGCATCATGGTATATCGTAACATAATCATAAAGTGTCATGCGAGATGACTTTCAAAAACATGATTCATGCAATAATATGTGCAACATGTCCTTTGAAAACTTATTACTTACATACTTAAACATAATCATAACATGGTTAGGGCCCCGGCTTGTACCACATACATAAATGCGCGCGTCCTATGTAGGTCCAAGGTAGCAAGTCTTGAACCCTACAAGGCATACATACTAGGTCCGTTTCTTAGTCCATCGACCTAGGGGCACTTAGGAGCTCATCCCTAACGAGGCTCGTTTCTTAGTCCATCGACCCCGGGGTGCTTATGGAGCCCACCCTTGGTACAAGTCATATAAAGTAAAGTAGCATGTCATACATATCATGGTTCTTATCATTTCATGCACATCGTATTTCTTATCATATCATACCATATAGAATTTGGGCACACAGCTCATCATAATGGTATGTAAAATTTGGGCACACAGCACATCATAAATACATGCATAGTTTGGGCACACAGCTCATCATAAATAGCATGCAAACTTGGGCACACAGCTCATCATAAATATCATGCATAAATTGGGCACACAGCTCATCATAAATAACACACAGCATAGCATAAGGGTTACCATCATGTATAGATCATAAGTGTGCATAATTAAACATAGAAGCATAGCAAGCTCATAAAACATGGCATATAAGATACATGGGAAACATATTTAGATTCCTAACCCTAATGTCTTATAGTGGCCGAAACATATAGGTGGGTTTTAGGTAAAAACCCCATACCAACATGTAAACCCTAAACAAGTATCATTTCATATACCATAAGAAAACACCATGAGCAAGTTTAGGTAGAGTTCTAGGTTTCTTAAGCTTACAACTTATCATGACCGAACCTTATCAAGCATACATTGGGTTAAAAATTATCATTCAAGCTTGTGAACCCTAAACAAATTCCGTAGTAAATATTACAAGGAACATCATGAGCATAATTAGGTTAGGTTCCAAGTTTTCTAAGCCTTTAGACTTGTTGTGGCCGAAACCTATAGGGCTTGGAACTAGGTTTCAAGTGTCATAAAAACATGAGAACCTTAAACAACTTTCATAGAAATTATTTCAAGGAGCAACATGAGCATAGTTGGGTTAGGTTCTAAGTTTCCTAGGCCCTTAAACATAATGTGGCCGAAACTTGTAGGGCTTAAAGCTAGGGTTCAAGTGTCATAAAAGCATGAGAACCTTAAGTAACTTTTATAGTAATTATTTCAAGGAACAACATGAGCATAGTTGGGTTAGGTTCTAAGTTTCCTAGGCCCTTAAACATAATGTGGCCGAAACTTGTAGGGCTTAAAGCTAGGGTTCAAGTGTCATAAAAGCATGAGAACCTTAAACAACTTTCATAGCAATTTTTTCAAGGAACAACATGAGCATAGTTGGGTTAGGTTCTAAGTTCTAATCAACATTCTAACATGTGAACATGAGATAAATCCCTACCATAAAATGCATGTCACAAGGAACATATTGAGCATGTCAAAATTTAGATATTTACATTTCCTAGGTCCCTCTTTTTGGTCTTATCTTGGCCGAAATTCTTCATGAGGTTTTTCTTAGATTTTTATGTAACCAAATCTCATAGAACACACAAAAGCTATTGTACCACAAGTGAGGGAAACTTACATCCTTTCACTTGTGATTTTTCTTAAGGAGAAAAGTATCCTAAGTGCCAAGGAAGGAGAAAGCTTCTTCTTCTTGTACCTCCTTTTGCTTCTTTTTGATTGGAAGGGATAGAACTTGAAAGCTTCTTCTCGGAAATTAGTTTTCTTGGAGAAGAACTTAACTTAGCTATTGGAATGAGGAGAGGGAAGGGGTTCTTGGTTCGGTGAAGAATGAAGAAGGAGGAAGGAGGAAGAAAGAAAAGGACTTAATCTCTTGTTTTTCTTCTCCCAATCTATTTATTCCTTTTGCCAATGAAACATGTCTTCATTCATTCCCTCAACTCCTCTTTTCCCTCATTCCTTTAATTCCCACAAAAATAGAGAGAGGTAGGGAAGTAGGCAATTCATCTTTTGCTTGCTCCTTTTCTTAACCAAGAGGAAAGAAGGTAAGCAACTTGGTTTTCTCTTGCTCTTTTGCTTAGTTTTCTTTTTATTTCCTTCTCACCTTTAACTAAAATTCCATCCTTTTCTATTCATATATTATTCGTTATCCTAGTGGTTATCATACATCAATTTATCTCCATTATTTGTGGGAGGTTCAAGGTTCAATCCTTGACCTCACCTCTTCTTATTCTATTTTTGGGTTTCTATTTTCCCTTTTTTTTCTCTTATCCTTTTTATTTCTATACTCTAAAGAAAATAATATCCATATACCTATCTTATAATTTCGTGGGTGTTACAACACGACCGTGTAAGGTTGGCAGAGAAGGGAATGGCTCTGGCCGTGTGAACCTCACACGGTCGTGCCTCGGGGCCGTGTGGCGCCCGAACCTCACCTCTATATAAAGGTTTCTTCAAGATTTGAAGGGGCATCTTCTCCCTTTTGGGGGGAATTCAAGATGTGGGTGTTCCTCCACCTTCTTGGAGGGATTTTCGACGATTCTAAGGGCGGATCTTCAATGTTTCGACTCTGGGGAGCGAGGATTGGATCCGAAGACGGTTCTTCATCGTAGATAAGCTTTTCATCCCTTTCTTTCTTAGATTTGGGGATCAAGATGTTTATCTTTTCTTCTTCTTTTGGATTCTTTCCTTGTTCCATGGACTGGATCTCTTGTTCTAGGATGGAGGGAGTATTTGTAATGGAGATTTGATGTAAACTCTTGTGGATTTGTCAACATTTCTATTTCAATGATTTTGCCCTATTTGTATCTATTCTTTCTTGTGTGGATTGTTGTGATTAGGGCTTAATTACCATGCTTGATTGAATGTTTGAATATCTTGTGGATCTTGTAGAAGTAATTCCTCGTTCAATTTTCCGAAGGACGTTCGTGACAGGAACATGCCCGTGTAATGACGTTTGAGGGGTAATCTTGAAGGAGAAATTAGGTATTTCAAGAGGGTAGGATAGATTGTATGCATTAATCTTTATATCTAATGAGGTTGAGAAGTAGTGATTTCTATGTTGATTTTTCGAGGGGCACACGTGACAGGCAAGCCCGTGTAAGGATAACATAGGGTTCATTCCTAATTGATCGCATTAGATATATTTTAGTCCTAGTTCGGTTGTCTATTGCAAGAGGGAACCGGCAACCTTCTACAAATGATGGATAATTGAGAAATAAGATTTGGTAGATCATTACATTGAATAACATTACAAAGAAACCAAACTCCTAGAATATACCTTTATCATTGCCCTTATTCTTGTTTCTTATTCTTTTATTTCTTTGTTTACCTTTCATAGTTACACTTAGACTTTGTAAATCAATTGATTAGTTATTTAGCTAACTCGCTTTGAGACATCTTTAGTGCTTATTCCAGTCCCTATGGATTCGATATCTTTTATTATTACTTGCGACATATCCGTACACTTGCGGAGGTCAACACCGGTGCCTCCCGCCACTGCCAGTAGCTGCCGACACCGCCTCCAGCGGATGTCACTCCGGCAATCGTAGTCGCCTCCTCCCGAGGTCACAGCCACCGTCTCCAGTGGACTCCGTCACCCTCCGAGCAGTCGCCACCTGCGTACTGTTTGTTTGCTCCGACCTTCGAGTCGAGATGGGGATCCGGCCATCGAGCCGTGTTATGTTTCGCTATTCATATTGTTATCATACTTGTGAGTTACTTGTATCATCTAGCCTACGAGCCGCTATCATGTCCGGCCTGCGTGCCGTGTGCCGGCCTGCGTGCCGTTATCATATCCGGCCTACGTGCCGTCTTTTTGGATCCTTGCTGCACCTGATTCTGTGTTGCTGCCTTCAAATACGGCTTCTCAGCTGACTCACATCCATCTACTTGTCAGCGCTGCGACGGCTCGATTAGCACGGCGATCAGCTCACCGACCCATCGGAGGGCGCCCCCCCTGGGGCCAGGGTACGTCACCGTTTTCATGCTTTTATTCATTTCATCGTCATAATGTTCGGCTTCTTATATATTCGTGGGACTCGCCTCGAGCATCGGGGTACCAGAGACTGGGGCAACCCAGTCGCTGGCTGCAGGTAGCGTTGACCAGAGGTCCTCCGATGACTTCGTCAACCCAGAAGACAGCTCACCATCCGAGTCATGGAGATGCGGTCAACATTCCAGACACGTCGTTCCGGCAGGTCCATCTTCTCAGATTCCCGACAGGAACAAACTTGATGGTAATTATTTGATTTATTTGAGTTTAACTTGTTTGACTTTATTTTATCATTTGATTTATTTGATTCTTTAGTTTTGAGTTAATGGGTTTAGTTGGATTTGGTTTTAGATAATGAATTTCAATTTTGAGTACATAGAATTTATTGAGTCCTACTTGCGTGGTAAGACACGCTTTCGGAACCCAAGCTTTAGTCAGGTTTTTGTTTTGATTTATCAGTAATATAAAAGTTTTGTTTGTTAAGCTAGACTTGTATCCGAGTCCGGATTTATTTTATACAACCTTTTGGATTTTAAGAATTAAGTCCAAGTTTTTTGATCTGGTTGTAAAAGGATTCTAATAATCCTTTAAGATTATTAATTTCATTTTTTAAATTTGTATTTTCCTCCTCAAGTTTTATATCTTGATTTGGATTCCTTTTTTCAACTTGTTCCTTGAGACGTTGATTTTCCTCAAGAAGCGATTCAGATTATTTTTCATGTTTAATTAATTTTTTATTTAAATATGTGATAATTCTAAAGAACTTTAAGGTTAGGATAGAAGATACCTTGTTCCAACCTTCGGAAATGAGTGCAGACTTGTGGCTTGATCCGTCTTTGGACTCGTCATCTTATTCTGACTCGCTTTCTGATTCCAGTCCTGTTGTGATCAGTGTGAGGTGTTTGTGGTGCTTTTGATCTTCGGCATCCGATTCTTCTAAAGATGATTTGTCTCATGTCTCCTTGAGTGCCTTTTTCTTTCTAGTTGTTTTGGATTTGTTGTCTTTCACCTTTGGGCACTCATGCTTATAGTCTCCTTTCTTGTTACACCCATAGCATGTGATCTTCGCCTTCATGTCATTTGACTTGATTACCATTTGTAGGTCCTTCTTCGATAAGTTGCTCTTTCTTCTTGTGAAAATTTTTCTAACCATTTTCACAAGTTGTTCTTCTTCGTCTTCTGAGTCAGATTCAGATTCTGGCTCTGGTTTGTTCTTCTGTTTAGCTTCTTTTAAGGGACATACAAAAAGAGCAATACCTTTCTCGACCTGTTTTGAGTTAGCCTGTTCATGGAGTTTAAGTTCACAAAACAATTCATCGAGTTTTAATTTAGATAAGTTTCTCAAAATTTTATAAGCATCCACGATAGATGCCCACAGTGCATTTCGAGGAAACGCGTTTAGAGCATACCTTATCAAGTCTCGGTTCTCCATTTGATGATCGATTGTATGAAGCCCGTTGAGGATGCTCTTTATCCTTGCATGTAGTTAATTTGCAGATTCTCCTTCCTGCATTTTTATGTTAAATAATTTACTTAAATAAAGGTCCCTTTTTGTTATCTTTGCGTCGTTGGTTCCCTCATGAAGTTCAATAAGTTTATCCCACAGCTCCTTTGCATTTTCGTGTGGGCCGACACGGTTTATCTTCTCCTTTGTTAATCCACACTGGATTGTGTTGAGAGCCTTGAAGTCGATTTGGGTCTTCTTCTTCATTTTTGGATTCTAATTTTCCGAGTCCATTGGAATTCCGATGTTGTCGATAGGAGCCTTGTAGCCTTTGGTGACGTTGAACCATTGCTCGAAGTTGATTTTCAGGTACACCTTCATCCGCTTCTGCCAGTACGAGAAGTCATCACCATTGAAGAGGGGAATACGGACGGTGTTGTATACCTCATTTTGGGCCATGAATCTTACACACAAAGAGAAAGAAAAGGAGGTCCCAAGACTGGATCTTGGATTAGTAGTGTGGGAGAAAAATTAAAATATTAAGACTGAATTGGTGTTACTCCAATTAAGACTAGTTTGCAACAAAAAAAAATATCCAAAGAGACAATTGTACCAATTTAGTTTATATCGAAAAAGATTAAAACAAAATAGAAAGAAAAAAATATCACCCCTTTTGCCTGATTGGTGGTTGCACCAATTTAGAGCGATACCTGCTCTGATACCACTTGTAGGATCATAAAGAACACTAGAAGGGGGGAGTGAATAGCGATCGTCAAAAAATTGATTTTAAAATAGTTACGCAGCATAATAATAAAAAGCAATGCTAACACAACCAAGTTTTTTTCTTGGTTCGGAGCCTTCAAAGACTCCTACTCCAAGGCCCGCACTCGTCGAGTGCTTTCGTTGGACAATCCACTAATAGTTCGAAATGGTTACAAATTGCAAGTACAAGAACCATATATAAAAATTATTGATAATAAGAAACTAATTAAAGTTGAAGTCCGGTTGTCGGTGATGCGTAGCAGCTTTACGGGAGCCTTTTTGGAGCATCGAGCAAAAGAGAAAGTCGTTGCAGTTGTTGTTCTAAAGATCAGTATCGAAGGCCTTTAAATAGATCCATTCCCTGGAACCCCTCCGGGCGCATAAACCACGTGGCTCGGTCAATCGACGCTCTCCACGTAAGCTTGTGGATCAATTTTCGGGTCCGGGTGTCTGGACCGAGTCCGGGCGCCTGGATTGCTTGGGCGTCCATGGCCCTGCCTAGGCCAGCCTCGTTTAGGCACCCATACCCCGGGCGCCCAGACTCTTTCCAAGCGCCGGACCCCTTTTCTTCCACCTATAAGAAAAGATTAGTCCAGGCCATCAAAATATATTTTACCCTACAAAACAGAGTTAGCACAACATAATAGATTATGAGTAGTAATTAGATCTTGTCTCCCCAAGATCAAGATCTAGTCAAGGTCTCAACTTAGGTTTCCTAAATGGACCTAAGCTGGACCGACACCTACAGTTCCCTCAACGGAGAACGCATCCTCACTGGATCTCTCCTCTAGTTGCTTACCTTTACTTACTACTTACAGTCACTCGACTTGTCTCTGATCCACCAGGTCTTCCCGCCAGTTGTCAGGTCCATAGACTTAATTAGACTTCAGTCAGTTGTCAGGTCCTGCGACCCAACCAGACTTTCCGCTAGATATCGGGCCCTACAGACCTATTTGGACTTTGCACCAGCTTGGGCCCCGCGGACCTAGCTAGATTTCCCATCAGCTATCGGGCCTCGCGGACCTAGCTAGATTTCCCATCAGCTATCGGGCCCCGTGGACCTAGTTAGATTTCAGCCTTGTGTTAGGTCATTCAGACTAGTCAACTCCTGCACACTTGGTAGAAATGTTAGACAAACAGGCCATCTAACTTTAACCTATTTGTCATACATTAAAACTAGACTGTTAGTGCAACCTGCACCAACAGACTCAATCATCTACTTGGCATACTCTTCGCATTATCCGATCATCCGACTGTTTTCTCGGCCCCCCGCTCGACACTACCCGCCTGTTCACTCGGCACCATTCGACCACCCACTCAACATTCGCCTGATTGCTCATTTGGCATTCGACTGATCGCCCGCTTGACATTCGTCTGATCATTCACTCGGCATTCGCCCGATCGCCTGCTCAACATTCGCCCGATCGCCTGCTCAACATTCGCCCGATCGCCTGCTTAACATTCACCCGATTGCCCATTTTACATTCGTCTGATCGCTCACTCGGCATTCATCCGATCGCCAACTCGGCATTCGCTCGATCGCCTATTTGGCATCCGCTTAGCACTGCTTTTCGTTACTCACTCAACATCGCTACCACCGTTTGATCAACACAACTTCCATCACTTGCTCGGCATCATTTTTCGTCGCTCGCATGGCACCACTACTATCGCAATCATGTGCTTGGCATTATACGATGGACCCAACGATTTGACTCTGTAGTTAGGAGTGATTCAAGCTTTACGACAGGTTGTCTAGTCAGTCGGACATGCGCCTCCTTCGACTAGACTTGAAGGGGAGACTTGTGATTTGGATGCATCGGAGGGACCCCACATGAATTAGGGAGAGTGGGGGAGGGCATTTTGGTCATTCTACTGTACATCCTCTTTTTAGGTCTTTGGGCTTGGACAAAAGGGGGGTCTTCGTGGTTTCAACCGCCACCACCGCAACGCAAGCTCATGTCGCCTTCGTCATCTACTAGCGTCCACGTCGCCAGCAATAGCCCCGTTCTTCTCCCTCTTCCTAATCTCCACTGCCTCTCACGCAAGAGGTAACTGTTGTGCCGCCTCCCTCGGACATCGTTGCCACACCCTCCTCTCCTCTCCACCACCCATCCAAATTCCACCGCCTTTTTGTTTCCACATGGGCCCAGCATAGCAGCCGCATCCTCACAGGAATGCTGACAACCTCTCGCCTCCACCAGCGGTCACCGCCATCTCACCGCTACAAGCCACTGCCACCACCAGCGGCGACCGCCTCCAGCGCCACCTCCAATGGTCGCTACCACCCTCCGGCACCGCTTTCCAGCGGCCAGTGCTTACCTCCAGCAGCCTCTGCACTGCCACACGCTTTTAGCATCAATCCAACACCCGATCCGCGTTGGCATGCGCTTTTGACATGATCCAACACCACGGTCGTGCACCTCGCTATTGTGTTCGGGTCTTTAAGTCGATATGATGTTCCAGCCTTCGATCTGATATTGTGTTACGACCTTCAAGCCGAGGCTATGTTCCAGTCTTCACGCCATCCGACCTGTTGGAACCCCAAGGTAGTTTTGATGTGATCAAACAAGTTAGATTAGGTCCTATTGGGTTTAACCATGTGTCTAAGTGTGTAGGAATTTAGGAGCACAGGAAGTCGAGTAAAAGACGCAGCTAGCAAGAAGGACGGCACGGGAGAGAGCCGGTGGGGTTGGTGCGTTTAAGGAATGAGGTGCTGCGGAAGAGTATGCTGGCGGATGAGAAGGGCGCGCGGCGTTTCCGACGGACGAAAAGCCGGAGCGGAAGGTTGCTTGAGAAGACCGGAAGTTGAGTTCGGGTGAACCCTATTTCGGATGGCTGAAATCACCCAAGCGAGTGGAGCCGGAGCGGAAGACCTGAACCGAGGTGAGCCGAATAGGAGCGGAAGACCCGGACGAGAAAAGTCAATTGTGTTGACTTTCTTGGTCCAAGCGCACGGACCAGGTCAGGGCACCTGGACTGGTTGGGGCACCTGGAACTAATCCGGGGCGCTCGGAACTCAAACTTTACCCAAATCGACGTATTGTTTAACCGTTGCATTAGGGATAGAATTCTATCCGATTTCAGGCGCCTGGAACTCTTTCAGGCTCCCCAACCGGGGCTATAAATACAACCTCAGTTCAAGAGGTTCAATAGAACACTTGTGATTCATTCTAGTTTTGTTTTGTTCTGTAATTGAGTACTTCAACTGCTATAAGAGGCTTCTCCGCCAGAAGAAGATTATTTAATTAGCTCCAACTTCCTTGGATTAACAACCTCCCCGGTTGTAACCAAGTAACTCTTCCGTGCCTCTTTTCTTTCAGTCATTTCCGTGCCTCTTTTCTTTCAGTCATTTATTTTATTTATGCAAGTGTTAGATTAATTAAGCCGTAAATTCAAGAAAGGTTCTTTTTATTTGTTAGGGCAATTCATCTCCATCTAGTCGGCCGCCAACGGTCCTTCACGACCTGTGTGTCGTGTTCCGGCCCGTGTGCCATGTTCCAGCGTGTGTGCCGTGTTTCAACCTGTGTGTCATTATCATATTCTGGCCTACGTGTCGCAATCATATTTCGATTTGCGTGCTGCCTTCCGGATTTTTGCCGCATTCAGCTTCGTGTCGTCAAATCCAGCTTCTCATCTGGCTCACATTCATCTATTCTTCCAGGTCACGATGTCTCAATCAGTGTCACAACCAGCTCACCAGTCTACTAGAGGGCGCCCTCTTGAGCCAAGATACGTTTTCTATGTTTATTCTCTACACACTTCATTACTCTATTATTTATTTAGCTCCTAATATATTTTTGAAACCTATTTCAAATATCGAGGTACAAAAAATCAAGACAACTTAATCACTATCTACAAATAATATAGACTAAAGACCTTCTGATGATTTTATCCATATAGAAAATAGCTCATCGTATCCTCCTTCCTTCAAATTATGACAATTTAATCAACATTTTAACTACATTATTTCGATCATTCTATCTTTTTTGGATTGTGTGAATGATGATTCTTCTAATAATTATTTGGGCCAATAAACCTGTGCCGGTGTCAACCAGTCTAATAATTTAAATTTAAAATAAAAGGACAAATTTAAAAATTAAAGTTTTCAAAATAAATTTACATCAATTAAAATTTTAATAATCAAATTGATATTTTATTTTTTAAAAAAAATATAAATTCAATAAAAAATATTATAATATAAAATATAGTATTATCATAATTAATATTTTTATTGAATACTATTTAAATTATAATAATATTATTAATTTATTAAAAAATTTAGAATATTAGAATATTATTAATTTATAAAAGATTTAGCGGACAATGGATGAGAATATGAAATGAAGTGATTAACTATCTGTTAGAATCGGCGGTTCCGATTAATTTTATAAAATTTCGATTACGGCTCTCCGTGGCCCTGGCCCGGTCCCGGCAAAATATAACTAACCGCGAAAATAAATTAACCGCTCCCCTCCCACTTCTTTAAACCGGCAGTTGTTCTTCTGCAATCGCTCTCATCTTCTCCAGCGATCGAGCAGGATCCGCCGTCGTCATCCAGCGGTGTTATTGCAAAGGAGAAGAGGATGTCTTCCTCTAATTCGTCCATGATCTCCGGGATAATGGCGATCTTAGCCGCGAGCTTTGTGTTGTGCACCGTCACCGGTATTTTCCGCATCCTCTTCTCGTTTTTGTTGCCGATCCTCCTGGCCGTCGCGGAAAGAAGTGGCGACTGCGAAACGGCAGCGGCGGCCGTTGAAGCAGTTCTAGTGATTCCGTTTGTTGTGTGCATGTCGATAGTAATCGTCGCTGCTGCTGTTCTGCTGAACTCGAGAGATTATTACGATTCTGGTTCGGAAACTGTCTCCCTCGTCGTCGCGCTTCCGGAAGACGAGGACACGATAACTATCGCCATAGAATGAAACATTGAATTGTTGATTTTGTAGATAGGTTTCAATGTGTTATTTTAGCAGAGAGTTTGCATGCACAATCCTTTTGGGTTGGTTTCTTCTTCTTATCGCAATTAAAAAAAAAACGATTATCTCAAATTTATCAAAGTGCAATGGTTATTTGAATTGAAATCATGATTTCCATTGCTACCGAATCGTAGAGAAGTGTATAATTCTTCTATTCATGGAGGATTTTCGCGTGAAGATCCCCCCTTTTTTTTTTCTTCGGTTCTATCAACAGCTTTGGTACCAAATAGAACAATGGTGAAGATTTCCTTCATCAGTGTCGTCCATGAGTGTTTTTTTTTCTTTCAAAACCGTTAGATCTAAACAAAATCCACTCTCACCATTGATTATCCAGTGTTTATGATTGTTTCCTCGCATATCTGTGACTCCTAATGAGCATTTATTCACCAAAAATAGCATGAAGATCCTTTTCACTGTAATCATCGCCACCATTTCACTTGGATTCGGCTAAAGAGATCTATTTTGTATATTACAAATTTATTAAAACTGTTAATAGAGATTAAAAGTGTGTATAATTTAGTTCTATTAAAAAATCAATTGTTATAAATCTAAATCACACTATCTGCGCGCGGCTAACGGGGAAAAAAAAGACACACACGTTATTTGACGCTTGCCATGACATTTTTCCTTCCATTGGGCGATCATAAACTAAGCGTGATCATGCTACAAGTCAACTGTCAACAAGCTGGAAGATCGATAGAAGTGTAGAGAAAGAGAATGGAATCAACATGACAGCGATCCCACATGACTGGATAAAAAAAAAAAATCAACGATACTAATTGCGGTTGATGTTCTTGATCGAGACTAAGAGCTACGTCGCTCAGACTACGCCGCTGCAGGGCTCACGGGCGAAGCCGATCCTGCCGTTGGGGACGTCGAAGAGCACCCTGTGGTTCTGCTGCTGCATATTCGCCACCACGTTGATCATTGAGTTCGTGTTGTCCGGCGACGCAGCCATGGCGAGGCAGGAGACCGACCCTGCCGTGCTGTGGATCATCACATTCTCCGGCGGCAGCGTCACGTTCATCCCGGCGAACATCAGCGTGATGGCCGGCGCCACCATTGGCCCGTCGTAGCACGTGTCGAAGCCTCCGAGCGTTGTCACCGGTCCAGACGCCTTCACCCGCCGACGAAACTCGTCCCGCACAGCGTTGTACGCCGGCGTAACTAGGCGCGTGAACATGGTCCCGGAATCGACTATGGTGCCGGCGCCGGTGGCCGGGTCGAAGGCCAGCGCGGAGGGGGGAATGTCGACCACCTTCCGCCCTACGCGGACGCCGACCATATTGACGTAGTAGAGCGAGGAACGGCGGGGGTTGGAGAACAGAGGCGTGGTCTTGATGTGCTTCGGCTGGCCGACGGGGCCGAGCCGGAGCGTGCCGGTGAAGTTGAGGGACTTGAAGCTGGGGAGGCAGTAGGAGAAGGTGGAATCATAGAGGCTCTTTGTTTGGGACAAGAAGGAGAGGGGGCCGCGGCCGAGGCCGAGCAACCCCTGCGGTGGAACAGAGTTGCCGCCTGTGACTTTCTGGAGGCACCCGAAGGTGTAGAATGGCACGACGTCGGCGGCGAGGGCGAGAGAGTCCTGTACGAGGCCTGCCTGGATGGAGGAGCTGCCGTAGGTGAGGTTGAAGGCGCAAGAGGAAGCGCCGGCGAAGCAGGAGGGGTTGGGGACCTGCCTGCACTGCGGGGAGCCACAGGGGAGGGGGCGGTAGCTGGAGGAGCGGGCGGTGGCGAAGGAGGAGGAGGCGGAGGGACAACCGACACACCCGGCGCAGGGGAACCACGCAGCGTCGTTGCTGTTGTCGAGGGCGACGAGGAGCGACTGGGGCGGGGAGCCAACCTTGGCGCGGACGACGTAGTTCGGGATCTGGAGGAGCTGGCGGCCGGGGGAGAGGGGGACGAAGGAGCGGCCGGCGGAGGCGGCGAGAGAGGAGAGGTAGAGCAGGCGGGAGGCGTCGCGGGAGAGGAGATCCATTATGGTGTCCTCCCACGAGGTGAAAGGGACGGCGCCGAGAGGGGAGCAGGGACCGAAGGCGTGGAGGATGTGGACGGTGGAGCCGTCGTCAGGAGGGATGGCGCAGGGAGTGGCGACCTTGATGGCGGCGGCTTTGACCACGAGAAGGAGGAGGTTAAGGAGCAGGGCAGCCATAGGCATACGGGGCTTCGAATCCGATCCTTGAAAGATTTGAGTGGGAAGAGACGACGGGGAGGGAAGTTAAATATCAAAAGGCAGATCATTATAATAGTAGGACTGTTTAACCACAACTTGAGTTGGTCACTATTAATTATTCGGCTTTCAAACACAGTCAGTGGTCAATATGCAAGGTTGCAAGAACTGATGTAGTTATGAGTTATCGATCTAGTAGAGCAAGCAATGCAATTGTCCATTTTGGAGTAGTACAGGATATAATGCAGTAATTACATAAGGTGAGATGGTGATTAATGCATGCTATGTTATCCCCGTGACCTGGGTACGTACCACTCTTACCAGACTGGTTGGATGCCAACTCTACCAGACTGGGTACCTACCACTCTACCAGAAGTGAATCAATGGGATTCTCACCGATGGAGAATACTATTGCAGTAAATATTAAGTGTAATTGTGAACTGTGTTCTAAATACTGTTCTAAAAAGCTGCCACTGATTGCTTTCTGGAGTTGAAGATTGTTTATTCCTTTTTATTGAAGCAGATCAAAAATTTAATCCAACTTCTCACTATTTCAGATACACTAATAATGTCATGTTCATCTCAGTTGGTTTGGTGCAATTATACTCCAACAGCAGGAAGTATGATATCATAAAACAACTGGCGATAAAATTTTGGATAATTTTCATATAAATATTGTAGAAAAAAATTGATACCTCGATGGGAGAAATAACTATAAGACTAAATTCGAGATTATTTTTTAGCATGCAAAGACTGATCTTAACATTTATTCCGCGCAAACAAAGCCAAGGTACATTGACAAGGCACATCTGACTCAACTCAGGACGCTGCTCCTGGAGCACGTACTCGAACACTGCAGGTTCATGTGATTTTTTCTTCCGGCACCGACAACCTGAAGCTTCATCTAGCGATGAAGCATGTCACGAGTTGCTTCACGAAGGCCATATAGGCCGAAGACACTGAATTCTGCTTGTTCTCTAGCGAGTGTCACGGGTTGCAACTCGATTCGATTAGCATATCTACTTTGTGTTTGCGTTGCTTTTTCTGTTTTTTCCATGTACGTTATATTGTCAGATTCCACAGTTGAGGAGATGCTGTTGGACTGGTGTTAATTAAATTAAAGTCGATGCGCTTTCTAAAAGCTTTTGCCTTTTTATATTATACTGCAGATTTGTAAAGTGTGTCTATTTGCATTACTTTTCCTTTTACGATATTCTGTTCTTTCGGGGATGGTGTTAAATTAGCTGGTAGAATCAAAAGTGTGGTGCGACGACGACCAAGCTGTGTGCTTGAGACAAGGAGTCATGGTAAACAAGCTGGAAATAGCAACCTGTGCTAGAGACAAGGACTCATGTTATTTATTGTCACCACACCTTATTTCATGCGCAATGGTAGGGGCCTGTTTCACATTTCTTTTAAATATTCAACCAATAAAGTGACGGTAGCTCGAAATTTTGCCATGCTTCATTATCAATTTACAAACATTAGGGGAAAGAAAAAAGTGTTCGAATCAATAATACGCTGGAAGCCATTCCTTTCCATCGATGAAATCAATGCTCAAGAAAGGCGAAGCCTCTTCCTTCGTCAGCTGCTGCGACCAGGAAACTCGAGAACCCAGTTCGCTTCCCGGACCATGGCACTCGTACTCGCCGTGCAGTAAATTGCTGTTCGACCCGAATTTAATCAGCAAAGATCACCAACAAATTGCGGTAATCTAAAGAGAGGACTTGAATTCTTACTCGGTTTCCCCATCGTAGCTCCAATTAGTCCACCCTCTTGGAGTGATCGTCTTGGAGAGGTAAGTCTCCGCAAAAATCACGCGAGAGTAAGCTCCTTTTGCTCGACCCAAATACACATCGCCGACGCCATAAACTTTTGCCTTGTGGAAGACGAAGCCACTGGTTTCATCAGCAGATTCCCTGTTTTGAGCTGTGATCGAGCCGAGTATCTTCTTCCTGTTGTCTTGTAGAACAAATATCTCGCAACTCTGTATCAATCAAGAGAACATGATTTTAATGGAGAAGAACGTAATCTAGATGCAAAAGTCAGGATACTTGCCTGGAAAATGGATTGTCCTCGGCCGAAGATGAAATCGATGTTGCCCTGAACATAGCAGCTCTCGTAGTAGTGCCTGCCTCTGTAGTCGAAGAGGGTGTTGTGAGCGCTGTAAAAGGCGCAGTGGTAGAAGGCGGCCTTGTCGCCAGCCACCATGGCGGCCACCGACTGGTTGTAAGGCGTGTTGGCGACGCCCATTGGGGCATCATTCTGCCATGAATGTGCATGTGGAAATTAGTTAAGTTAATGTGGTTAAGGATTAATGGAGAGGAGGTAGGAAAAAGCTCACCTTGAAGCTAATGCCGAAGGCGACGAAGTTGTCGGCCCAAACTATGAAGGTGGAGGAGAGGGTGTTGTTGGTGGAGGAGTCGTCCCAAACGATGGCGGTTCTTCCTTTTCCACTTCCTCGCAGGAAAATGTAATCTTTGTCCTCCGGGATCACTACTTTTTCCCTACGTACGCACACAAATATGTTAATCAAACCATGAAATTCGACATGGAATGCGGATATATGGTGAAACCTGTAGATGCCGGCCCTGAGGTGGACGACGATCCACTCCTTGTTGCCCTCCGGCACGGCGTCGATGGCGGCCTGCACCGTCTTGAATTCCTCCGACGGACCGACGATGATGGAGCGATTCGCGGCGATCTTTGAAGTGAGCAGGGGAGCATTAATGCGGTCATGACTCTTCTTGTGTCCGGCGACGATGGGGAAGGTGGAAGAAGAAAGACTGAGGCTGAGGAAGGCAATAGTGAAGACTGTACTCATCCTAGAGGTCAGCATCGTCGTCGTCGTTCTTACTGCGTTGATGGGATTTGGAAGAGATGGAGAGAGATGGCTGATAAAGGAGAAGGAGATGCATTGTTCTGTTCTGCCTTTGAGGTCCGGAGGAAGATAAGGAAACGGTTAGAAGACAGTTGAGCACTTGGGAGGCAGAAAAGGAGATGCATCGTTCTGTTCTGCCTTTGAGGTAGGGAGGTGCATCGCATCGTTGTCGTGTCGCCGCTTTCTTCGCCTTCGATCCCTTCTGTAAGCTTATATTTCATCCAGCTTTCTGGTCCATTTAAATGCGACATTTATGCTTCATGTCCAAAACTTTTTTAGCACAAATTTTAATATCTATGTAGATTAATTGGAATAAGAATATTCACCAATTCAAAAACATTAATTTTAATTAAGTTTGCAAACCCTGGCAACTGGCAGGAGCCTGAGTACGTAGTTGATATGCATCAAGATCAAATACGATAGTTGAGCAATTCGTCAAGCCACGTGAATCAGTCCATTAAATTTGCAACCCCGCAGTGAAGGACCTCGTTTATGATCACAATTAAAAGTCACGATCCTCTCGAAGCTGTTCGCCTTAATTCCCTATCAAAATCCATCGCCTTCCAATTCAATCAATGTGGTGGCTGAGGCTCTATAGAAATGGCGACGGGTGGATGCTTCAATTCCTCTAGGGGCGACCATGGCGAGGAAGAAGGTGAAGCTCGCGTGGATAGCCAACGACTCCACGAGGCGGGCGATGTTCAAGAAGAGAAGGAAAGGACTGATGAAGAAGGCTAGCGAGCTGGGCACCCTCTGCGACGTCAAAGTTTGAGTGATCGTGTACGCGCCGCAGGAACCACCGCCGGAGGTCTGGCCGTCGGTGACCGACGCCACCTCGCGCTTCAAGAGAATGCCGGAGACGGAGCAGAGCAAGAAGATGGTGAACCGTTCCTCCTGCAAGGCGTCGCCAAGCTCCGGGAGCAACTCCGGAAGCAGAAGCGCGAGAACCTGGAGCTCGAGACCGCGATGCTCATGCGCAGGGGACTCACTGGCGGCGCCGGCTTGTGCGAGGTGGAGTTGGAAGCCATCACGAGCCTTGCGTGGATGGTGGAGGCGAAGGTGAAGCTCGTGCGGGATCGAGCGGATGGAGCAAATGATCAGGAACCAACGCATTTTGATCGTCGGCTTCCAGAAAGCGGAGGAGGAAAGGCCGTCGCCGGTGGTCGGAAGGGAGAAGGCGCCGGCAGAGGCAGCCAGTGAAATGCGGAGTTCGTTCCCGGAAGATAACACTGGCGCAAGTGAGAGGAGCTTGATGTTCGATTCGTATTCAGTGGTTCGATTCCTTCTTTCCTTTTAATTGACAATTAAGTGATATATTTTTAATTAGTAAATGTAAATTCATTGATAAATAAAAATTTGAGATGATAAATTAAAATTACAAAGATAAGTGAAGTGGCTTCGTATGATTGCATTAGTAGAACTATTAAAAAAATAAATTAAATAGGAGCATTTACTTTCACATTTGTAGGCTTTAGCTATTTTGCACGCGATATGTTATATTTTTTTTATTTCTTTTTATATATTTATATAATGTATTTTTGGATTTTGTGTTGACATACGGGTAGAAGGATACACAAATTATTGATTGGATGGTTATTAAATTATTGTTGAAAATTATCTTCTTACAAAAAAATAAAATCATACAAAGAATATATAAATATCTATATTAGTATGTTTAGACTTATAAGCTGCATAAAATTGAGAGTTAATTAAAAAAGAACTTTTTTATTCAATTCACTTAAATATTCTTTAAAGATTTTTTTTCACACCATAAATTCTAACATTTTTTTTTATAAATTCTTAATTAAGAGATGTAAAAAATGATATCAGACATCTCAAATAGTTTAGCACAAATAAATAAATTTTTTACCCTAACACATTAATCCTTTATATGAAAGCTCATGTACTAATGACATATTTTATATATAGAGAGAGAATAAATACTGATACATGTATGAACATATTATTGTTATTAGAGATGAATGTATAGATTTTTTTTTGTTAATAATAGATTTTTTAAAAGACACTAAACTAATCGTGAATTTCGATATACTTTAACCGTTTATTTATTTTTCAACCTAAACATAGTTTGTTTATGTTTTCAAATTAAATTGCTAACAATATTTAATTCTAAACACTTCTATTTCAAATATGAAAGATGGATAATCGTTTGGCAATATGAAATTTTACAATATAATATTATCATCACTTTTCAATCAAATTAAAAAAAAAATAGATTGTTATATATTAATATACTTTTAAAAAAGTCTTAAAAAATAATTTAAACACTTTTAGATTTAAGTTGATTATAAATCAATTTTAACATCTTTTTTCTTGGGAAAAAACATTAAATGAATATCAATTAGATTTATAACTGAAAAAAAAAAAGAAAATGCTTTGTTTTGAAATAAAGTTTTTTTTTAAAAAAACTATACATTACTTTTTAAATTAGCAAATTATACATTAGTTTCCTAAAATATCCCTCCAACTTATCCCATATCCCGTCCTTTGTTTGAGTAATGGCCACTCCAAATAGGCAAATGAGGCAATACAAAATTCATAGCTAGGCGTGAGGATGGCACCTCTGTCAGTCGTGTTACAAAAGATGATACAACATTTTTACCGAACCATGTTGGAAAATTTATAAAATTATCGAATTTACGTAGTTTAATTTTAAAATTAATAATTTATATATCTAATTTTTATTTTATACTTAATCAATCGATTGATAAACAAAATTAATCGAATCAATTTCTATTTAAAAATCAATTGATACCAATCAAATTAATATTTCTCTGTACTAAAATTTTAAATAAATTGATCAACTAATAATAAAAATCAGTCGAATCGATTTGTTTTTACATCAAACTCGAGTTTGGTCAAATCAATTGATAGATCAAATGACGTCGAATTGATATGAAACTAGTTCATATGTGTACATCGATTAGTTCTCCTAATTATATACATGTCTTCAAATATCAATTTGATCAATTATATTAAGAGCAGTGATTTTTTAAACACAACTATATTTTAAAATTTTAATTCATGATTATCACAACTATTTTTTAAAAGTTGATTGATGAGCTTACGAGACGAGTATTGTGAAGTTTGAGCTTGGTTTGTTTATCTTAACAAGTTTCGTTAAATGAGCTCAAACGAGCTTTTATCGATTTGAGCTTTGAATAATTCGTGAGCGGCTTGGTTCATTTATACCCCTACTCAGATATAGACAAGATGTATCTAATAAAATAATGAACAAGTAATATACAAATGTGATAATAACATATAACAAGTACTGACTGTCTGGTCTCGTGAGTAGTCAGAATATACAATCAGTCACTGCCCGCAGGAGAAACGATCTACCAAAGATGGTCTCATTAGCGAACAGGATGAGGTAGTTATCTAGCTCCTCAACAACTAACTGCAAGAGAAACACTCTACCACGGATGATCCCGTGGGCAAACAGGGTATATATGTATACAAAGTCATAATTGTTGGACAATCTGTTGTCAGAAATATTTGAAAATTAACTGAATTGAAATTACACAAAATTAATTCTAATTCATCTATCGAGATGACCTGAGTTGATAATCTCAAGCTACCAGCGGGGCTAGTTCTGCCAATCTTTCAGTGGTCCGAGTCACGGAGTCGATGCGGTACGTACGAAAATCGAGAGTCGATCATCGAGTCGGAAAGAGAATTCACCGAGTAAGATGTCGAGGCGTGCGCTCAACGCAATTTCCTTAAAACAAATTCGACCCACCTCCGGCTGTGCTTCGAGGTTCTCTCGGGTTGTTTATTTCCAAGGATACAATGGTAAAACCATGAACACAACCAAGCACTGGTTGTTCGTGGCGAACTGAGAATGCACCTGAGTGTTATCATGAGTAGTTCAGCCAAGTGGATGCACGACTAAGTTTTGTGGGAGAACACGAGTGGACAGAGGTTCGCTCCCTAATCTTCCTCTCGCTTTCTCTTTCGCGTATCTTCTACTCTATTCTTTGCTTAAGATCCAGCCTCCTTATATAGGAGCTCTCACCTTGCCTGCAATAAATGATCAAATTATGGTCATTTAATGCTGAGTTTAATGTCACCATTAATGGGTTTAATATTTTCATTAATGTCGAGACGTTATGAAATTATTATCCATTAATTTTACATTAATGCTTCCGTTACACTCTTGAGCATGTTGCAAAAAGAGATTCAAGTGGAAATATGTTGGTTCATTCTTTTGAATAAATTTTGCCTCGACCGATCTGACATTCGACATGCGCAGGTCATGCTCGCACATGAGTCAACCTTGGTTCAGTACAATCCGAGCCCTGGATTTGCACCCACCCCTGCGCACTCACACGTGAGAGAGTCTCTCTCTATGCATTTATTTACAATATCAATGTATGTGTCATAATTTAAACCAACAATAAAATCAAGAGACTTCTAACGTGGGACTAAACTCATGCACAATAGAGTCTCTTTGTTTCCACCTCTTTATTTCATTCACATTTCCAACAATAATAACAAGATAAGCAATAACAATCCATTGGCATGCAGTCATTAAATTCATATGGCAGAATAGTTTGTGTCGATTTGGCATCCCGTGCAGGCTCATCTTCGACAATGAAAGGTAGTTCTCTCGGCGAAGGCTCAAAAAATGGTGCGAGGGTTACGACATCAAGCAATCATTCACATCAGTGGCCTATCTGCAAAGGAACGGCCAGGCGGAAGTCACCAACCGCGAAATTCTTAGAGGGCTTTGCACTTGGCTCGACCATGCTGGAGGAAGCTGGGTCGACGAACTCCCAAGTGTTCTGTGGGCATATCGCATTACTCCTAGAGAGGTGACGGGCATAACCCCATTCCAACTAGTTTACGGGGGAGAGGCAGTCATGCCAGTCGAAGGGGGAGTAGAGTCTAACCGGGTGTCACTCTACGATGAGGATAACGCCGATTGGCGATTGATGGAGCTGGATTTGGTAAATGAAGCTCGGGATAAAGCGGTTGTATGGCTAACGGCGTACCAACATCGTATGAAGCAAAGTTACAATCACTGAGTCATTCCAAGTTAGCGATCTGGTATGAAAAAGAGTAAAGTCGATCGGGGATGTCACTAAGCTCAAGGCACCATGGGGAGGATCGTACAAGGAGATTCAGAAACTCAGGTCAGAAGCATATTATCTAGAAGATAAACATGGACGAGCACTTGAGTGACCCTGGAGTACAAATCATCTTCAACCATACAGAATGAGCTAGAGGTTCGTGAATGTGTTAAGTGTTGGTGTAATCGACCTCTAGGGTTTCGATGTTTGACAATATATCTAAGTTTGGTTAATTCAGCCAAGGGTTGACCCAAACAGGACTTGATATTTAGGAGAGAGAAGTCTACTCAGGGCTAGATGACTAGCAAAGGTAAGTCCTAACCAAAGGTTAGGTAAAGTGGAAGTCCTGGTGAGTAGCTAGGTGGTGGAAGTCCCGGTGAGTGAAATCGGGCCCCAGTGAGTGAAGCTAGGTGGTGGAAGTCCTGATGAGTGAAGTCGGATCCTAGTGAGTGAAGTTACATGGTGGAAGTCTCGGTGAGTGAAGCCGGACCCTAGTGAGTAAAGCTAGGTGGTGGAAGTCCCGGTGAGTGAAGTCGGGTCCTAGTGAGTGAAGCTAGGTGAAGGAAGTCCTGGTGAGTGAAGCCAGGCAATGGAAGTCCTAGGGAGTGAAGCTAGACAACCCTAGGGAGGTAACCCTAGGTTTATTGTACTATTTTTATCTATTGTGCTAACTCAGTGTTGCTAGGTCGATGGGATGGCCGGGTAGCTGGCACGAAGTCCAGACGGGTCGACGGGTTGACCGGACGTCTGGCAGGTAAGTTAAGGTAAGTCACTAGATGAGAGTGACTGTGAGGACGCATTCCCAGGTAGGGAACTTAGGCGTCGATCCAACTTAGACCCATTTCGGAAATCTAAGTTGAGATCGTGACTAGATTTCGGTCTCGATGATACAGAATCTAATTACTACTCTATTTTTCTTTAACTGTGCTAACTTTTGTTTTACAGGGTAGTGTAACTTTTATTTTGCCTCGAACTAACACTTTCTTGCAGGAAAAGGACCTTCTGGAGAAAGGTGGCACGGGCGCCTGGAAGGGATCCGGGTGCCCGGAGTTGGTCCGGGCGCTCGGAACTGGTCTGGGAGCCTGGAAGGTAAATTTTATATCGTCGAAGTCATCGCACGTGGAGCTCACTGGTTGGCTGAGTTACGTCACAGTCCAGGTGCCCGGAAGGGATCCGGGCGCCCGGAACCTCCTATAAAAGGAGCGTGAGTCTTGAAGCAAAGAACAACAACAACATCTGCTCTACTGCGATGTGCTCCTGCGTCACTACGAAGCTCCTTCGACAACGTGCTGCCAAGAGTTTTTTCTTCCTTTATTTTTTTGTCAGTATTTTCTTTTAAAGTTCCTGTACTTGCATTTGTAATCTTTTGCGAACTGCTAGTGAATTGTCCAACGAAAGCACTCAACGAGTGTGGACCTTGGAGTAGGAGTCGACGAAAACTCCGAACCAAGTAAAACCTGTTTTTGTTAGCGTTGTTCTTTTATGTTTCCGCAGTGCACTCGACTACAAATTTTTTGGTCGATATTCACCCCCCCCCCCCCTCCAATCAAATTTTACGATCCAACAAATGGTATCAGAGCAGGTACCGCTCTGAATTGATGCAACCACCAATCAAGCAAATGGGGTCTTTTTTTAAAAAAAAATTAGATATCATTTTTTTATTATTGTTTAAAAATATATATATATATTTCACGCATATTTATTTATCTCCCACACTTACCCCAAGACAAAGTATTGGAAATTGTTTCTAGTCTATTCTTTGCAAATATACCAATGTCTATTTAAGAAGGGCGAAGCATCCACGAACCACCATCATACGATCAAAAAGATTTCAACTACTGGAGGCGAGGAATGGAATGGTTCTTAGAAAGCCTAAATTTCGATAATGTGCTGATATTGAGAAAACCTTTTCGGGATTCAGAATTGAACGAAAATGTAAGTAAACTTATTTGTAACATTTTACCTAACAATGTTTTATGCAGACTAGAAAAGTACAAGAATGCACATGAGCTTTGGACCTAGTTGATCAAGCTACACGAGGAGTCATTATAGCTAGAGGATCAAGTCAAAATCAAATCTAGACTTGAGTCAAATCCAATCGAAAAACCTACTGAATTAGGAAGGTTAGTAATATTTACCAAAATACCCCTACTAGTAGTAGTTTAAAAAATATGCATGTTAATTTGGATATTTTTTAAAACATACGTGAAAATAGTGTATTTGATAATACATGCAAAAATACTCCTAGGATATTATCTAATAAAACAAATCTAATTAATTTAGAAAATTCAGAAAATCTGAAAATAATTAATAACCCTAAAAATTCAAATAATAATCGAATCAATTTGAATGACTCTACCTAAAAAATTTAACTAATAATATTAAAAATATTACTTTACACAAAAATTTAAATAAATTAACAAATTCAAAAAAATGTTAAATATTAAAAATTCAAATTTAAACTTAAATAAATCTAAAAATTCAAATGATAATGATGACAAGGTCAATATTGATCTAGATAAAATTAATAAATTTCTTAATAAATTATTTAATAATCTAGATAATATCAATCTAGAAAATCCTATCCAAATCTAAGATAATTTAATTAACAAAAGATTAAATTTTAAAGATAAGACTAACATAATAAATTTAACTAAAAATATAAACTTAAAAAAATAAAGAAAATATAAGGATAAATTCAAACATTTCAATAAAACCAAAACCGAATTTAATATATTCAAAATTAAACATTAAAGAAAATTCAAAATTAAATATTAAAAAAAATAAAATTAACAGTTAATAAAAAATTAAGGGATAATCTTTTAAAGAAATATAATTCAAACAGTTTAATCAATTCAAATTTAAAAACTAATAAAAACTTAAACAATAAATCTTAACTTAATAAAATTAAAATTAAAAGAAAATTTAAATATTAAATATACTCCTTTAAAGAAGGAAAATTTGACCAATTTAATTAATTCAAAATAAAAAACTTAAATCTAAATTATAAATTAAAAAATCTTTAAAGGAAAATCAATAATTTAGGGGAGGCTCTAGACTAGTTGGCACCTCCAAAACTAACCTATCTGCCAGGGTAATTAGGATTAGTTTAAAAAGGGACTAAGTTTACCTTGACCTATGGTACTGGTGAAGTTTGGATGATAATAAGTTAGGGAAGCTCAGTCTATGCATATGCATGTCTAAGAAGATATGACTTCCACCTGGTGCATTTGGTTGAGTGGACTAACTGAAGCTACCCCTTACGGATCCTAACTAGTTAGACCAAGATTTTGTATTAAGTTCAGTGGATAGGACTATTTGAAAATCTCGAAGGCATGATTACTATAATGATGTCAAAGTGACTCACCATAGCCCAGAAGTTTATCCAAAGAATGTCTATTTGTTGAGCCCAAAGCTAAACCTGAATCAAACACAAAGTTAAATCAAGTCCTAAAAATTGAACTTAACTTCATCTCACAAAAATTATAGGTTTTCCTGATTGAAAACATAAATCGGGTGAAATGACTAAGGACTTTGAATCGAACCAAATCGAATCTAATCGAATCAAATTAAATTAAATCTAATCTAATTAAATTAAATTAAATCTAATTTAATTAATTTAAACCAAATCAAATTCAATTCAATTGAAAATTCAATTTATTTTAAAAAATAATTTAACTTAAAAATTATTTTAACTTAAAAATTATTTTAACTTAAAAATTATTTTAAAATTATTTTAAGTTAAAAATTTATTTTAAAAATTACTTTAAAAATTATTTTAACTTAAAAATTATTTTAATTTAAAAAATTATTCTAAAAATCTATTTTAACTTAAAAAAATTATTTTAACTTAACAATTATTTTTAAAAAATATTTTAACTTAAAAATTATTTTAACCTAAACATTATTTTAAAATATATTTTAACATAAAAATTATTTTAACTTAAAAATTATTTTTAAAAATTATTATTTAAAAATTATTTTAATATAAAAATTATTTTAAAAATCTATTTTAACTTTAAAAATTATTTTTAAAAAAATTAAAATATATTAAATAAAATTAAAATAATAATTTTAATAAATTAAATATTTACAAATATATATAATAAAATTTAAATATGCTATTAAATACACTTAATTTAAATTTATAATAAATAATAATTACATTTAATTATACTATAAATAAAGATAAAGAAAATAATAATTATTAATTAATTACATTTGATTTTATAATAATATAATAAAATTAAAAAAAAAAAAATCTCTCCATCACCAAATATGGTTGGTGTTGCATTATTCACATCACCATATTTGAGGTGTAATTTGGTGTATGAGTTGAAGTAATTTGATGTTAAATTTACATCAAATTTGATGTTTTGTTGATGGGTTGAAGATGCCTAAGTGCATCGGGAAGGGTATTTGAAATGCTTTAGGATTTGGTACGGTAGTAAAGATAGAGCGCATTTTTAAATAATCGTTTAATTTCAACGCATGACATATGTATCACGATTGAACTATTGATCATTTGCACTAATGGCTAGTAGTCATCCGTGATTTATCTCCTCCGTGTTGGCCTAGGGACGGGTTGATGGGGGCGCTGGGGGCGAGCGAATACCACACGATTGAACTATTGATGTCCCCTCGGGGCGGTGCGATGGTTAAGACATGGGGTGTTACCACATGAGGTCTTGGGGTCGAAACTCGGCGTGACCGAGCATAACCTCCCCCATGTCTTGGCCATTTGCACTAATGGCTAGTAGCCATCCGTGATTTTCCTCCTCCATATTGACCTAGGGATGAATTGACAGAGACATTAGGGGTAAATGAATCATCTTTTACCACACGATTGAACTATTGATGAAATAAGGATACCACATCAAAAACTACTATATGTGTTGAAACAAAATATAGGTTCAGACCATCTACTATAGAATTAATTGAGATGCAACACCGAGATACTTTTTAAAAAAACATATATTTGAGATTGATAATTTAAAAGGTTAAATGAATATTAGATTTATAACTTAAAAGCAAAAAAATTTAATATAGAAATAAATATATTTTTTTTAATGAATGATAAATCTAGACATTCCCACCTCACACAGTAAAAACCATTATACATTTCTTTACTATAAAAAAAATCTCTTAAGAACTCATCAATCTCATACTTTTTAGTATATTTTATCTAATATAAAAGGACAGTCCGGTGCACGAAGTTCCCGTCATGCGGGGTCTCAGGAAAGAATCCATTGTACGCAGCTTTACCCTACTTTTTGCAAGAGGCTATTTCCAGGATTCGAACCCGTGACTTTTTAGTCACATGGCAACAACTTTACCGTTGCATCAAGGCTCCCCTTCTATATTTTATCTAATATATAATTAAAAATTCCACGACCCTACATCTCTCCATTATAATTAAAAAACCTCATACTCTCCACTATAATTAAAAAAACTCATACTATAAAATTTAAATTAAAAAATTCATTTTATTTTTTTTTTTTAAAAAAGAAAAAACAAGAAAGGCAAGGAGCGACTCCCTGTTTCGAGGGTCGATCCCTACCGAAGAGGGAACCCTCCCCTATGCCACATCTATGCGCTAACAATTTGTATGGGGTGGGACGATATGTTTTTTTTCGTTAAAAAAAGGAGCGGTCATATTTCCTTATTTACCAAAACAAATGTCCTAGTTTCAAAATCACCAAAAAAACCACCTAAAACAATGTCATTCCCTTCCTACCCTTCCGCCAACCTCTTAAATCCCCTCCCTTAGGACGTCATTTTCCCATGCATTCGAGCCACAATTTAAGATATTTAAAATAAAAGTTATTTGTAGGGTTCGGATGCACGTCACCTCATCATAGGTCTTACCTTATCTCTCTCTTTCCTCTTCATGTTCTTATATTTACAATTTCAACATGAACCTCTTCCTGCTTTGCTATATCTCTTTTTGCATTTATGCGGCGGATTGCAATAGAGTAAGTAGAGAGCTTGGGTTTGGTCGTAAGGCATTAAAGAGTGCTATTTTGAAGGATTACCGCTTTGAAGAAAACCGGCGTGGAAGGACAAATTTCAAGCCATACTATATTTGGTAGAAGAAGAGATACAGTTTAGTTATGTACATATAGTATTTGCTACAAATTGATCTATAATATCAAGAAAGACTAGAGTATTATTCTTTAATCAAATATAAAGTTTGACATCATATCTACCTTCACCTCGCTCAACCCTTCCTATTATAAATTGTAATTATGTTGATATTCAAAAACCTAGGTCTATTCAGTTAAAGATGTCAGGTTGCACCCAAATCAATTCCTGTAACTTTCTGATGTATCAAGGACTCCATCGATGTCATCTATTGTTGATTTAGATCTCTCCAGAGCTAATATAATGTTACGATATATTATAATGCTGATACAATTGTATCAAGGACTCCAGAGCTAATATCAAGAACATTGTGATAAGTGGGCTTGACCATTTGGGACTTAGGTTTGTGACCTAAACCTTTCTTGTCCTTGGACTTTGGTTTTTGACCCTTAAACCCTAGAGATGAATTCTCCAAGTTCTTAAGAGCCTTTTCCAAAGTATCAAGTCTTGACCTCAAGACTTGATTTTCCTTCTCTAATACCTCAAGTTTTAACTTGTCATTTGTCTTTGAGGTATTCCTAGGCATATGTCTAGATGATTTGGGATTTCTACCTAGGTTATCCTTAACCTTAGATGAGTTGATCCTAGGGTTGGCTTTCCTAGTGTTATCCTTATCTAGGCTCGCATGTTTGGCACCTAAGCATGTGTATCGATTTCTATAATTATCATGCTTATCATTATTGTTAACAATCGCAATCAAACTACTAGCATGTGTTCTATTTGAATTACAAAAATGAGCCTTAGAGATTACCTTAGGGTTTACCTTAGCTCCCCCTATGGACGTGCTCGGTCTCTTGTCCTTGTGAGATTGTCTCCCCCTCGGACATTGACTCCTATAGTGTCCCCTTTGATTGCATTGAAAGCACACCACGTGCTCTTTGCCTTTGCGTATCGGGACTCCGACTTTCTTAACCTTTGGCGCCGGTGGAGTCTTTCTAATCCTCTTTGGACACTTACTCTTGTAGTGCCCAAATTCCATACACTCAAAGCACATTATGTGTAATTTGCTAGAAACTAAATGGCTTGAGTTACCTAGAGGTGAGGATGGATGAACGCTCTCTCCTTCATCCCTTCCGGAGGTAGAAGCTTCTTCTTGCTCCGAACTTGAAGAAGAACTCTCCTCCTCTTCTTCTTTAGATGTTGAGTGTCCCTCAACTTCTAAATCCACATCTCCATGAAGTGAGCTACTTGGCTCACTTGACTCCTCTTCATGGCTTGAAGTGGAGTTCCCCTCATGGAACTTAGCCAAGTTGTTCCACAACTCCTTGGCATTGTTGTATCCACCTATCCTACACAAAACATCATTAGGTAAAGAAAATTCAAAAATCTTCAATACCTCATCGTTGACTAGGGATTTGTGGACTTGTTCCTTGGTCCACTCCTTCTTCTCTAGGGTTTCTCCTTTCTTGTCCGTCGGAGGCTTGAAACCTAATTGGACACAACTCCAATTCTCAAGATTAGTCATAAGAAAATATTTCATTCTTACCTTCCAAAACGCGAAGTCGTCGCGATCGTAGAAGGGTGGAATGGTGATGTCGTCTCCGAGTTGATCCATCTCTAGCTTGTGCTCCCTCGGGTGTTAATCCGGCGAAGAGCGACCTCGCTCTGATACCACTTGTTAGGATCGATGGACACGGCTAGAGAGGGGGGTGTGAATAGCCGCCCCAAATTCTCGCGTTTCTTTCTACAAACTAGGGTTAGCGCAGCGGAAATAACTAAATAGAAACGCAAAAGGAGAAGCAAACCTCAACACGAAGATGTAACGAGGTTCGGAGATGATACTCCTACTCCTCGGCGTGTCCGTAAGGTGGACGAAGCCTATCAATCCGTCGGTGGATGAGTCCCCGGATAACCGGCTAATAAATACTCCTTGTGGGTGGAGAAACCTCGCCACAAACTTTGCAACAGCAATACAGGAGTAGAAAGCAGCAAGAAGCAAAGTACAATACAAATGTATGAAACACCTTCGCTTACTTGCCTTCTCTTCGACTGGATGAAGCAGCAGCTTCAAGCGACGCCTACAACAGCAGGAACCCAGCCGAAAGGAAGCTCACGCGAAGCTTCAAGCAGAATCGAGCTCAGCAAACTCAAATCACAGTAGTAGAACTTGCAGCAGCAAGAAGAAGAGCAAGAAGAATACTCTTCACAGTAGAAGCCCTCAGCCTCTTATACCTGCATCCACCTGCGAAGAAGAGAAGACAGAAGAACTAGCCGTTGCGTCGCAACGGCGTGACATAAACTCTCGATCGGGTCCAAACAGACATGTATGGGTCTCGCTATAGTTCGATCGGTCGTGGACCGATCGGGAGGATGCCTGATCGGTCTCATGGGGTACAACACCTAATTCGGTGCTCACTCGACACATTCCTAGAACAGAGTGGAGGAAAATTGAGCTCGATTGACCTTGAGGTCCGAACGATTCTGACCGCGGATCAGGGAAATTGTTATTTACCGATGAAACGAGCTTGTCGGTCCACGGTTGCGATGCCAACTCCAATCGACCTGGAGGCCCAGGATGGTGCCGACAGTCTAGTTTTCCATACCAAGCTAGAGGCCCAGTCGGATAGTCATGTTCGATCGATTATGTAATCTGATCAAGCAGCCCATAGCGTTTCCAGGATCCTTTGACCCCTATTGACTTTGACCTCTACATCACTCGATTTTCACTACTTTTCACCCACTTTTCCCGCCTAACATCCCGTTAGGACTTTCTCCGCCTGACTTCACTCACAGACTTTCCACACCGCCTAACATCCCAGTTAGGACTTTCACCTGGCTTCACTCACCGTGATTTCCACACTGCCTAACATCCCAGTTAGGACTTTCTCACTGCCTGGCTTCACTCACCAGAACTTTCCAACTGCCTAACATCCCAGTTAGGACTTTCCCACTGCCTGGCTTCACTCACCAGGACTTTCCACGTGCCTAACATCCCAGTTAGGACTTTCCCTCGTGCCAAGCTCCTTGCTTGGACTTCTCCGTGCCAAGTCTCCATACTTGGACTTTTCCAGTGCCAAGTCTCCATACTTGGACTTTTCCCGTGCCAAGTCTCCACACTTGGACTTTTCGCGTGCCAAGCTCCCTGCTTGGATTTTTCCAGTGCCAAGTTCCCTGCTTGGACTTTTTCCGTTGCCAAGTCTCCATACTTGGACTCTTTCCCGAATCAGGTCAACCAGGTCAACCTTGACCTACGGTTGCATCAATAATCTCTCAAACATCTATTCTTGTCCCATATCAAGAACACAACTTTTCCACGAGTGTCAAACCTCAAAATACAACTCAACTAGGTCAACCTTGACCTAAGGTTGCACCAACAATCTTCCTAAGTCAAACATCAAAATACAACTCGAGTCAGGTCAACTCGAGTCAGGTCAACCAGGTCAACCTTGACCTAAGGTTGCACCAACAATCTCCCCCTTTTTGATGTTTGACAAAACCATAATCAAGTTAGGTTAATCCGATAACCTAACTTAGGTTTCCCAATGTTCTTCAATGTTCTTCCTTGAACATTATCTAGAACATTCTCCCATTCTCCAACATTCTCCCCCTTTTTGACACACATCAAAAAGAGAGAATCAAGGTCAAGAGTTTCCTCCTAATGAAAGTCCCATACCTTTCATTGAAACTCTTAATTTCTCCCTTGATACTAACCTCAACAATCAACTTAGTGACAATCCTATGTCACTAATCCTCAAAAGTCTTAAGGAGTAAAAACTCCCCCTAAGAGTCAACTCCCCTTGACAATTAGGTAAAAACTCCCCCTAAAGGTCAACTCCCCCTTGACCATTGCACCAACAATATCTTGGAGAGTTTCAAACCTTTAGAAACCCGAAACTCAACTCCCAAAAACTGAAATTTTAGACACCTGCTGAAATCAGAAACTGGCACGCACTGATCGGTCCTAAGACCGATCAAAAAACCCCCTGGATCGGTCCCCAGACCGATCCATGCTTCATTGATCGCACTGGATCGTCACTGATCGGTCACCAGACCAATCAGGCCTTCACCAGATCACACCAAGCTCTCTGGATCTTACTGGATCGGTCTGCAGACCGATCCATGCTTCACTGGATCGGTCCGCAAACCGATCAGGACTTCCCTGGATCGCTCCCCAGACCGATCCAGACTCTGACAGGAGATTTCTGAAATTTCCTTCCCGAAATTCAGAAACTCCTAGAAAATTCCAGAAAATTCGAAAAATTGTGAAATTTTGAGGATACATTCCTCATAACATATACTATCATGGAAAAATAGTTTTCTATGAAAATAACTTTCATTTTTCAATCTTGATACAAAGTTCGAAAAATTTTGAAATAGCTCAAAGTTTCAAAAACTTTGTATCACTTTGTTCAATGATGAATGCTATCACTAGAAAAACTTCATCAAGGTTTTTCAAATCAATTTTGAAATGATTTTAAACCCTTTAATTTGGGACCATAATCTTAGGGCTAAATGTACATGACTTGTACACAAGCTTTCCCTATGATCCCCCATTTCTTGAATTAGGCTCATCTAGGTACAAGAACTATGCACCTTGATCCTAATTCATGATCCTAATATCTCACACACATCTAAAGTGTATCAAACACATCCATGGCAATTTTGATGTGAGATATGGGTTTAGGTATCTTAGACTAAGGTCTCATGCATTTTCTAAACACAAATTTGATCTCAATATCAAAATGTGTTTTTCATCCTTAAATCAATTCAATTGATTATTAATGCAAGAGATGATGACATGACATAAAATGGTATCATAAATGAAAACATGTGCCAATGTCATGATGTCATGGCATAAAGTATGAAACTTAAATAAACATGACATAAAAACTAGCCTAAGCATTATCATGACATTTCAAATGACCATAAAATAAATATGATGTCATGACATGACATATGGAAAACAATATATGGTAAATAGCACATAAAGGTATAGAAAATACCTAATTCTAGCTTTAGTTTCCATTTTTGATAATTTTGATCATTTTGCCATAAATTCTATATTCCTAAGTGTGATAGACCTCAAATCATATACCAAAGATGTTTAGATCACTATGTGCCAACTAGATTGATTCTAGAAAACTCCTCAAATTTGATTGACACATTCTAATCACCTTAGGAATAATTGTTAATTTCATTTTCAAGGCTTGATTACCCCTTGAAAATTCCTCAAATGCCACCTTTTGCTATGAATAGATTAACTATCTATCCAAATAAGGTTGGCACACTCTAATCCATCTAGCGTGATGGAATCACACTCCTAGGAACCCAATACCTATTGGAGCTCATTGGGTTCACTAAATATTCACTAGGGATGACTTCCCTAGCAACCCTCCTAATGACCCTCCTAGACTTTAAAGCCTTGGTCATTTGGGACTCATCAAGATCAACTCTAGGGGTGACCCCTTGTGACCTTGGTGATGGTCTTCCTAGCCTAGATTTTGTTCCATAATCGAATGGAACATTGTGATAAGTGGGCTTGACCATTTGGGACTTAGGTTTGTGACCCAAACCTTTCTTGTCCTTGGACTTTGGTTTTTGACCCTTAAACCCTAGAGATGACTTCTCCAAGTTCTTAAGAGTCTTTTCCAAAGTATCAAGTCTTGACCTCAAGACTTGATTTTCCTTCTCTAATACCTCAAGTTTTAACTTGTCATTTGTCTTTGAGGTATTCCTAGGCATATGTCTAGATGATTTGGGATTTCTACCTAGGTTATCCTTAACCTTAGATGAGTTGATCCTAGGGTTGGCTTTCCTAGTGTTATCCTTATCTAGGCTGGCATGTTTGGCACCTAAGCATGTGTATCGATTTCTATAATTATCATGCTTATCATGATTGTTAACAATCGCAATCAAACTACTAGCATGTGTTCTATTTGAATTGCAAAAATGAGCCTTAGAGATTACCTTAGGGTTTACCTTAGCTCCCCCTATGGACGTGCTCGGTCTCTTGTCCTTGTGAGATTGTCTCCCCCTCGGACATTGACTCCTATAGTGTCCCCTTTGATTGCATTGAAAGCACACCACGTGCTCTTTGCCTTTGCGTATCGGGACTCCGACTTTCTTAACCTTTGGCGCCGGTGGAGTCTTTCTAATCCTCTTTGGACACTTACTCTTGTAGTGCCCAAATTCCCTACACTCAAAGCACATTATGTGTAATTTGCTAGAAACTAAATGGCTTGAGTTACCTAGAGGTGAGGATGGATGAACGCTCTCTCCTTCATCCCTTCCGGAGGTAGAAGCTTCTTCTTGCTCCGAACTTGAAGAAGAACTCTCCTCCTCTTCTTCTTTAGATGTTGAGTGTCCCTCAACTTCTAAATCCACATCTCCATGAAGTGAGCTACTTGGCTCACTTGACTCCTCTTCATGGCTTGAAGTGGAGTTCCCCTCATGGAACTTAGCCAAGTTGTTCCACAACTCCTTGGCATTGTTGTATCCACCTATCCTACACAAAACATCATTAGGTAAAGAAAATTCAAAAATCTTCAATACCTCATCGTTGACTAGGGATTGGTGGACTTGTTCCTTGGTCCACTCCTTCTTCTCTAGGGTTTCTCCTTTCTTGTCCGTCGGAGGCTTGAAACCTAATTGGACACAACTCCAATTCTCAAGATTAGTCATAAGAAAATATTTCATTCTTACCTTCCAAAACGCGAAGTCGTCGCGATCGTAGAAGGGTGGAATGGTGATGTCGTCTCCGAGTTGATCCATCTCTAGCTTGTGCTCCCTCGGGTGTTAATCCGGCGAAGAGCGACCTCGCTCTGATACCACTTGATAGGATCGATGGACACGGCTAGAGAGGGGGGTGTGAATAGCCGCCCCAAATTCTCGCGTTTCTTTCTACAAACTAGGTTTAGCGCAGCGGAAATAACTAAATAGAAACGCAAAAGAAGAAGCAAACCTCAACACGAAGATGTAACGAGGTTCGGAGATGATACTCCTACTCCTCGGCGTGTCCGTAAGGTGGACGAAGCCTATCAATCCGTCGGTGGATGAGTCCCCGGATAACCGGCTAATAAATACTCCTTGTGGGTGGAGAAACCTCGCCACAAACTTTGCAACAGCAATACAGGAGTAGAAAGCAGCAAGAAGCAAAGTACAATACAAATGTATGAAACACCTTCGCTTACTTGCCTTCTCTTCGACTGGATGAAGCAACAGCTTCAAGCGACGCCTACAACAGCAGGAACCCAGCCGAAAGGAAGCTCACGCGAAGCTTCAAGCAGAATCGAGCTCAGCAAACTCAAATCACAGCAGTAGAACTTGCAGCAGCAAGAAGAAGAGCAAGAAGAAGAAGCTTCACAGTAGAAGCCCTCAGCCTCTTATACCTGCATCCACCTGCGAAGAAGAGAAGACAGAAGAACTAGATTCCTGATCGGTCCATGGACCGATCAGGGAACCTCCTGATCGGTCCACAGACCGATCAGGCTTCGGTCCCTCGTCTGATTGGCGTCTCCTGATCGGTCTGTGGACCGATCAGGGAACCTCCTGATCGGTTCCTCAGCCACTGATCTATGCCTGATCGGTCTGCCGACCGATCAGGGTATGGGTGGATCGGTCAACAGACCGATCCACGGCTTTCTTCTCGCGAGGTTGCGTTGCCTCCTGATCGGTCTCCAGACCGATCAGATTACAATCAGTGAGCCACTGATCTGATTCTGATCGGTCACCAGACCGATCAGGGCAACCGCAGTATCACTGGATCGGTCACCAGACCGATCCAAACTTCTCAGCCCTAAACCTAAGGCTTCCACACCAACATCCAGTCAACCTTGACCTGTTGGTACATCATCCCTAGCATCTGGTCACTCCCTTGACCTGCTAGCACTCTCCGCTAAGTGTCCGGTCAATCCTTTTGACCCACTTAGACTTTTCCCTTGCCCGGCTTCACTCACCAGGACTTTACCTAGCTTCACTTACTAGGATTTTCACCTAGCTTCACTCACCAGGATTTCCCGACTGCCTAACATCCCAGTTAGGACTTTCTCACTGCCTGGCTTCACTCACCAGGACTTTCCACACTGCCTAACATCCCAGTTAGGACTTTCCCACTGCCTGGCTTCACTCACCAGGACTTTCCACACTGCCTAACATCCCAGTTAGGACTTTCTCACTGCCTGGCTTCACTCACCAGAACTTTCCAACTGCCTAACATCCCAGTTAGGACTTTCCCACTGCCTGGCTTCACTCACCAGGACTTTCCACGTGCCTAACATCCCAGTTAGGACTTTCCCTCGTGCCAAGCTCCTTGCTTGGACTTCTCCGTGCCAAGTCTCCATACTTGGACTTTTCCAGTGCCAAGTCTCCATACTTGGACTTTTCCCGTGCCAAGTCTCCACACTTGGACTTTTCGCGTGCCAAGCTCCCTGCTTGGAGTTTTCCAGTGCCAAGTTCCCTGCTTGGACTTTTTCCGTTGCCAAGTCTCCATACTTGGACTCTTTCCCGAATCAGGTCAACCAGGTCAACCTTGACCTACGGTTGCACCAATAATCTCCCAAACATCTATTCTTGTCCCATATCAAGAACACAACTTTTCCACGAGTGTCAAACCTCAAAATACAACTCAACTAGGTCAACCTTGACCTAAGGTTGCACCAACAATCTTCCTAAGTCAAACATCAAAATACAACTCGAGTCAGGTCAACTCGAGTCAGGTCAACCAGGTCAACCTTGACCTAAGGTTGCACCAACAGATGCTGCCGAAATTTCTTCGGACGGGGACTCCTCTGGGGCGTGACAATTTAGTGGTATCAGAGCTTGAGTTTACGATCTTTTGTTTTCGTATTTTGGATGTTTGGGATAACCTGATACCAATTTATTTATTTGGTATCAGAGCGCCAAAGTTTAGCGATACTTGGTTGGTTTCCGTGTGTTGGATTTTGAGATTTAACTGATACCAATTTATTGGTATCAGAGCAGGGTTATGATACCTGCTTTTGATGTTCTGGAGATTTATCGGATACTTGTTGTTGGTATTCTGGATATTTGGGTTAGCCAGGTTTGCGAGTCAAACTGGGCATTTTCGGATTTTCGATATGGTTATGTTTCGGATTTCTGTTTCGGATTTATTTGGATTTCCGGCGATATTCTCGTTCGAAATTTTGAGGTCAGAAGTTGGGGACTGGACAGCAATGGAACATCTCCAGACGACAAATAGGTATGATGTTTATTTTATGATAGTTAGGACATCTATTAGCACTTTATCTTTATTACCTGTCTGATTGTTGTAGCCATATTACATGTGATGGGTTAGCCACTGATCTTGGTCGACCCTAATAGAGATCAAGGATTATAGTCTCTGGTGATTTTTCATATCATACCACCAGTAGTTTTAGTTTCTGTTACTACTAGTAGGAGTTGGAGGCACATACCAGCCTCTGCTATTGTTAGCTGGGTAATAGATGATACCTATATATTTCTGTGGACTTAGCCAGTAGAGTTTTTTTTATACTCGTATCTTTTGGATATTAGGGTATCCGATACGATGAAAATTGGTCATTGGAGAGTTATCATGTTTGATCATTGTTGAGAATGATTTGAGGTTGAGGAATATTGAGAGATCAGATATTGTGATGTGTTGATTTCTAATGATTTATGAGAGTAAATGTTATGTGGTTGTCTAATGATCTATTACTAGATATTTGTTTTGATGATCTATTATTTGGGTTGTCGTTGATGGTGACATAGTGAGTGTCATGTATGATATTCACAGGTTTGATGATTATAGTTGGTGATCAGATATAGATCGGGTGCTAGAGAGTTTACGGTTGAGTGTGCATATGAGTTTTAATAAGTCTGGTTAGTTGTGGTTATTTAACACAGGATGATAAAATTGATATTTGCTTCCTCTGATATTGGACTATGTGGATAAATAATGATTTGATGTTTGGAATATTAATTTTCTCTCATGGGGAGTAGAGACTTATTCATCTGATATTATGTGGGCTGATATTTTTGAGGATAAAAAAAAAATGAGAGTGTCTTGATGTTTTTGGATTCTGACTTTATCTTTTGGGTCGTACACCTTTATACATATGATTATTGTGGGTTTCTAGTAGATTATACCCGAGTGGTTAGACATACATGTCTGATTGTTTATTGGAGGTATTTGTCAATTAAAAACTATGTTGTGGAATGTGCACATATGTTTGAGTGTTTTATTGGATGTATCTTATCGATCTAATCTGAGTTGTGATATGTGCAGATGTGTTGGGTGTAATATTTGAGGAATCTTGTTTATTATATGATTATTTTGAGAGTATACTCGTGTCGAGTATGATTTGTTGGAAGTATTACGTTGATTATACTCTTGGCATATGTGTACATATGTCATGTGAGTGTTGTTGAGGTGTATTGTTGATTATACCTATGTTGATATATGCACACGGGTTTGATAGGTATTGTTGGAGGTATCACACTGATTTATACCTGTGCTATGAGTGTGTTTGGTGTGTACAAATTGGAGGATTATGTCGATCATACATATGTTGTGTGTGCATGTGTACCAGGTGTATGGTGGGTAGCATCATGATGATTCTACCTATGTTGAATGTAGAATGCTGAGTGTCTACATTATGTTATTGGTTGTATAACCCTGTCAACTAATTCTCCTATTAGTGGGTGACCAACCCACTAGGATGATGATAGAGTTGACTATGGATTTGATTTGTTTACTAGGTTGTTTATACCTTTGGCTGCCCACAGTGATATGTGGTTGAGTGATCTCGTGCAGCCTCTAGTTGGATAGTTAGGTGCCTTGGACACTTATGGATCGTTTGTGGTGGAGCGGAGTTCCCACATATACATATTTTGGATTGCTTGTAGCGGAGCATTGCTCCCATATCTATTGCAGATACATGCTATAGATTATTTGTAGTGGAGTGTTACCCTACATATTGAGGATTTCTTGTGGTAGAGCGTTGCTCCCACATATGTGGTATTTTCTGTGATGGAGCGTTGCTCTCACACTGGAGGATCTATGCTTAGATGATTTATATCGTTGATGATCATATTTCAGACTTGTTGTCAGGGATCTTATGGTTAGAAATGTCTGTGATATGGACATTATGTGTCATGATTTTACCATTTGGGCTTGCGGATCCTTAGATGTTTTCATGGACTCGATGATTTGGGTATCCCTAGGATATTGGATCATAATTCGTTATTGTTATTGACGACGTGGTGTTTTATTCCTGATCTGAGGTGTATCACGTACACTATCTTCGCATAGTTCTAGAGATGTTTCGACTGAAACGTTTATATGTGAAGATCAGTAATGCGTATTTTGATTGTCTTCTGTGAGATGTTTGAGACACACGGTCACCAGTAGGACTATACCGTGGTTCCACAGGAGATCGAGGTTGTTACCGTTGGGAGTAGACGGAGTCTATAGAAGAGGCTCGCAACTTCCTTTGTTTAGCTCGATATTTTCGGAGATACGTTGAGGGTTTCTCTCGGATAGCTATGTCACTGACACGCTTGACCAGGAAAGGCGTGAAATTCACTTGGACTGAGGATTATGAGATCAGCTTCCAGGAGCTGAAGCGGAGATTAGTGTCGGCTCCGATTTTGGTTTTACCTTCTGGAGAGGACGGATATGTCCTCTACAATGATACATCTATTCAGGGTTTGGGCGCTGTTCTGATGCAGCACGATATAGTAGTCTCCTATGCTTCTCATCGGTTGAAGGATCATGAGAAGAATTACCTGTATATGATCTGGAGTAAGTCGCCATTATTTTTGCCATGAAGATTTGGCGACATTATTTATATGGCATTACATTTGAGATTCTCATTGACCATAAGAGTCTCGAATATTTGTTTACTTAGAAGGAACTTAATCTCCAACAGAGGAGATGGATGGAGTTCCTGAAGGATTATGATTGTACCATTAGCTATCACCCGGGGAGAGCTAATGTGGTTGCCGAAGCGCTTAGCAGGTAGTCCGGAGGGACTTTAGCTTGCCACCGAGTTGTGGTCACAGACTTGATTTAAGGTTTCTCCGATTTGGGCCTTGAGGGGTAAGGACAGACAAAGCATGGTACTCTGGTTACCATGGTTGCTCAGTCGTCGATCAGGACGAGGATCCGAGAGCCCTAGGCTGCTGATCAGTATTTGCAGTTTATTTGCAGCCAGATAGCTTCCGTCAACAGACTGAGTTCACACGAGACGAGGAAGGTGTTATACACTTCCGAGGCAGATTATGCGTACTTCAGTCTCGTCCGGTCTTACAGGAGCTATTTCAGGAGGCTCATCGCTCTCGATTTGTGATCCATCCGGGCGGGACCCGTATGTATCGAGACTTGAGGCGTTCCTACTGGTGGAACGGCATGAAGGAAGGCGTCACGGATTTCGTAGCTAGATGTCTTGTCTGTCAGCAGGTGAAGGCTGAACACCAGAGACCTGCAGGGTTACTTCAGCGGATTCCTATTCCTGAGTGGAAGTGGGATCACATTACCATGGACTTGTGGTAGGGTTGCTGAGGACACGACGAGGCCATGACGCGATTTGGGTAATCGTTGATCGATTAACCAAATTCGCGCACTTCTTAGCGATCCGGAGGACTGATTTCCTGGATTGATTGGTAGATCTGTTTTGCCGGGAGATCATCAGATCACGTGATGTTCCGTTGACTATTACTTCGGATAGAGACCCCCAGTTCACGTCTCGTTTCTGGCAGAGTCTGCAGCAGGCCTTGGGCATGCAGCTCCGATTTAGTACAGCCTTCTATCCATAGACAGATGGACAGTCAGAGCGGACCGTTCAGACTTTAGAGGACCTGCTGAGGTCATGTGTTATGGATTTCGGAGGCAGTTGGGAGGACCATCTGCCGTTAGTAGAGTTTGCTTACAACAACAGCTTTCATTCGGCTATCCAGATGGCACCGTTTGAGGCGTTGTATGGAAGACCTTGTCGGACACCCGTCCTCTGGGATGAGATTGGAGAGGTCCAGTTGTTGGGACCTCATAGAGTTCAGCAGGATGCAGAGTTGGTCCGTACTATCAGACGGAGGATGTCAGAGACACAGTATCGCCAGAAGAGTTATGCAGATCGGAGACGCAGACCACTAGAGTTCTCTGTTGGTGACCATGTATTTCTGCGAGTTTCACCCACGAAAGGGGTGAAGAGGTTTGGCCTCAGAGGTAAGCTAGCTCCGCGGTACATTGGTCCTTTCGAGATCTTGGAGAGGATCGGAGCGGTAGCTTATCGACTGGCACTACCATCGTCCCTATCAGGCGTTCACGATGTATTTCAAGTATCGATGCTAAGGAGATACGTGCCCGACCCGACCCATGTGCTGGCAGATATTCCAGTTTCAGTTCAGCCTGACATTACTTATGAGGAGGTTCCGGTACGGATTCTCGACCGGAAAGAGCGTCAGTTGCGGAACAAGACTATCCGGCTGGTTAAAGTCGGATGGCAGCATCATTCAGACGAGGAGGCTACTTGGGAGCTCGAGGATACTATCCGAACTCAATATCCCCATCTTTTCGCTTGAGGTATGTGATTTATTTACCGTTCAGCATTTATACTCTATATCTGTTGTTAGTACTTGCTGATAGTAGATAACGAAATTTGGGGACCAAATTTTTATTAGTGGGGGAGAATGTAAAATACCGAAAAAAATAGGCGAATATTAATAAGGGAAATTTCCGAAATTTTTGGAAATTTTTCGGGAACTTTTCGGAGCTCGTACGGACAAGTTAACGGGAATAAAAACGGGGCCGGAAAAGCCTGTTTAGGCTACCCAGTTTTAATAAGGAAAAGTTTTATTTTTCTTTTCCTTTTCCCTTTTCTTTTTCTTTACATTTTCTTTATTTTCTTTAAATCCTTCGTTCGCTCCCTCGCACACCCGAGCCTTTTCATTTCTTCTTTCCGACGCCGCTCGTTTTCCCTTCTTTGCCCTAACCGCCGGCCACGGCAGTTTCCTCCGCCGCCACATCTTCTTCTCCTCTGTCGTAGCCTCTTGCCGTGGGGTTCCTAGCGCTGGCCACTGGTGCCCTAGCCACAGCCGACGCTGCCTGGAGAAGTGCCGACAGTTATCTTTCCCCTGCTGTCGATCCTCTGCCGCCGGCGACGAGAGCAGCACCGCTGCCTCACGAGACATCGCCGCCATTCTCCCTTCTTTCCTCTGTGCCAGCCACTGAGCGCCGACGCCTCTGCCCTAGCCACCTCGCGCCGCCACCACTGCCGACCCTCTCCTTGCTGCCACTCTAGGTCACGGATTGGTGGGGTTTTTGTGCTTTGAGGGGTGTTTCTAATTTCCGACAGCCACCTTCTAGCGGTAAACAACCCTATTGAGCAGCAACTCTTGGATTCCAGCAGCGAGGTTGATTTGGATTTCTAGGTTGTAGAACTTGAGGTAAGGCTTAGGGTTTATTTTTTTGTTTTCAATTCTGTGATCTGGTTCTTATCCCTGCCGTGAGCAGCACTTGGGTTGTGTGGAAGGTTATGCTAACTAAGGGTGGTAGTCTCTAATTTTAGATTCAATTCGACGGTGGTGTATCTGGTTTCAGCGGCTGCCCTGTCCCGACAGCAACTACTTGTTGTGGATCAATAGAGGAGACTTTGGTGTTGAGGTAAGATATTTAATTAGGTTGGATTAGGTATGAGTTAGATTTTTGTAATTGGTTGTATATGTATAATTGAAATTAGGTCTATGTTATTGTGTTAATTGGGGTTTGACCCTAATTTAGTGCAAGAGATTTTTTATTTAGCTATTTATAGGAATGTAGCTAAATAAAATATATATTTATTGGTGACACAGGACTTTGACGCGAGACGAGTATCTCGGAGTCAGATTGGACCTTTCTATTTTCGGAGGCGGGTACTTTTGACTTATTGTCTTTGATATGCTTAGTAATGAAATTAACAATTTGCATTAATTGTGTTTTCCTATTTGTTTCAGTTAATCACTGCCCGATACATGTTGCCTGCTTGATTGATTGTTTGTTTGCATCTCGTATTGATACCTATCTGATTTCACATGCTCATGGGTAGTGATATAACCATGTTTTACCATGTCAGGACCTAGGTTTGATACCTTATTGATCAGTATATCTTGTTTTGATCTATTCACTATGGTGCCCATTGTTATATGTCCAGAGGTTGATTTAGCATATTACCTTGCTTAGTGACATGCACCATTCGCATGATTGCATGCTGTGTGAGAGATTGCTTCATTATTGTCGAGCACTTTGCCAGTTTTCATCACTGTTCGGTGCTCCGTTGTGACGCTCATGGGTAGCGTGACACAACGTGGTAGCACGTCAGTTTGACTCTTCCGGTGCTCCGTTGATCCGCTCATGGGTAGTGTGACGCAGCGTGTAGCACGTTAGAGATTCCTCCCCGTCATAGTGTACCGGGAGATGAGAGCATTCGCGCCCCCATTTATGATTTGGGGTAGAGTACGTATGTACTCGACAAGATCCCGCCCACTCGATCACTCATCGGAGTAGTGTTGCCGAGTGCACGGTTGTCACCCTACCCACTTGGTCCCACTTTTGTTGTGAGTTGGCTGACTGGGGTGACCATGACATTGGCATCATATGCATGATGCATTTATTGTTGTGATTGTGATTGTTGCATTTATATGCTGCATATTGTTTGGATACCTATGTTTGACATGCATGTGTCTTCTATACCTTTGGACTGTTGTCCTTATTATTCTGTTAGTACAGATTCTCTCCTGTCTTCTTCGGTTTGCATTTACCTTTATTTTTATCAGGAGACTGTACGCATGATTAGTGCTAGGTGTTATTTCTTTACTTTGCATATCAACTGTACCTGCTGAGTGTTGGACTCACCCCGCCTCCATTGTTATTATTTTCAGGTTGATGCTGTCAGGAGGGAGTTCCAGTCGCTAGTCCCCACTGCACGTAGTGCTAGATCCCCTGCAGACCACGAGGATTGATTGACTTTTGAGTTTTCTTCTCGTTTGTCTATGTTTAGACTTGATTGGTTTGATACTTGGATGTTGTATTTATTAATGTGATATCGATGGATTTTATTTGGTCTTATTCCACTACATGCATGCCGGGTCGGCATAAGAGGTGAGTTTCGTCGGATTTGAGTTTTACGAGTGTAGTTGAGTAGGGTGGTTTTTGAGTCAGAGTATTACTGCTTTGTTTGATTATATATAACTGTGTGGGTGTTTGTGTGGTTGTGTTATATTTATTGTTATTATTCCACCCGCATGTGGCTGAGGTATGGAGATATGTAGAAAGTTTCAGATTGTCAGCCGTACAGGGGAGATGCTGCCGAAATTTCTTCGGACGGGGACTCCTCTGGGGCGTGACACTTCGTGTGTAGGGATAGCATCTTCTCATTTTGTTCCGGAGGTAGAGGCTTCCTCTTGATCCGATAATGATGCTCCTCCAATAGATTTGACTTGACTTATGGAGGTGGAAGCTTCTTCATCCTCCACTTCTCTTGACCCGGATGTGGAGACCTCTCCTTCTTCTTGATCCGGTGTCACTGAAAGTTGCTCCCCCTCAATTCTAGAGGTGGAGGCTTCTTCATCTTCATCTTGTATATGGAACAAAGAGTATGCTTTCTCTTTGCCCTTTTCATTGTACTCCTTTGAAGATGAGGCTTCTTGGACTTCTTCTTCGGAATTTGAGCATCTCTCAATTTCGGAGTCCTTCTCCTCTTGATCTTGCTCCAATGAGTCTCCCTCTTTGGATTCTTCTTGAATTGGTACAGTGGAGGGTTCTTCATGAAGCAGTGCCAACTTGCTCTAAAGCTCCTTGGCATCCTTGAATTCTCCAACTTGAGCCAAAATATTGCTTGGCAATAAATTGACCAAAAGCTTGGTCACTTTATCATTTGTCTTGCTCCTTTGAACTTGCTCTTGACTCCATTTGCTTTTCTTGAGAGGCTTGCCCTTGGAGTTTGTTGGAGCTTCAAATCCTTCCATGAGAGCAAACCATTGCTCTATCTCCATCATCAAGAAATTTTCGATCCTTGATTTCCAAAGATCGAAGCTTGTTGAAGTAAATGATAGAGGTACCCTTGTATCGAATCCAAGCTCGTCTTGGAATTCCATGTTGAAGTTGAGCTTGATAAAATCTTTGACTTGAAGAATTTTGCTCCAACTTCTTCACCCTCTAGCTTTTTGCCTTTCCGACGATGATTCCGGTGATGAGCAACCTGGCTTTGATACCACTTGTTGGGACCAATTATGTAGCTAGAGGGGGGTGAATAGCTCGGTGCGCTCGTCTTGCTCTTCGTTGCTTGTTTCTTCAAAGATATGCAGCGAAAAATACAAAGAAAACAAACACAACGCTAACACTAAGGATTTACTTGGTATCTACCTCAAGAAGAGGTGACTAATCCAAGGATCCACACACTCACACACCCTCCACTAATAAAAACCCTCCTTTACGGTAACTGCCGAAGGTGGAGAAGCCTTACAAGCTCTCAGTACAAGAAGAAGGAAAGGGAAAACAAGATACAAGCAAAAGCTTACAAGTTTGCACACGAAACCCTAACCTAACTTGTAAGCTTACAAGCTTACAAGCTTACAAAAGCTCCCAATCGATCGGGGAGACTTTGATCGATCGGTCGATCGATCCAGAGCGCCTCTGTGCTCTCGGGAAACACTTGGATCGATTCACCGATCGATCCAGGGCTTATTGCACAGAATCGCACCTCCCAATCGATCGCCCGATCGATTGGAAGCTCTGGATCGATCGGCTGATCGATCCAGCGCTGTTCTGTGTGATTTCGAGCCTCTCCCAATTGATCCACTGATCGATTGGAAGGAGGCTTGACACGAAGACTTGCCCAATCGATCAGCTGATCGATTGGGCATGAGCCAATCGATCGGCTGATCGATCCAGCTCATGATTTTGCCCAAAATCAAGTCTAAAGCCCCATAAACCAACATCCGGTCACCTATAACCTGTTAGTACATTATGCCTAGCATCCAGTCACCCTTGACCTGCTAGAACTCGCTCACCAAGTGTCCGGTCAATCCCTTTGACCCACTTGGACTTTTCTTCGTGTCAAGTATCTAGTCAATCCTTTTGACCTACTTGGACTTTTCCTCCTCGTGCCAAGTATCTAGTCAATCCCTTTGACCTACTTGGACTTTTCTCAATTGCCTGGCTTCACTCACCAGGACTTTCAATCTGCCTGGCTTCACTCACCAGGACTTTCCTTCTACCTGGCTTCACTTACCAGGACTTCCCTTCTGCCTAGCTTCACTCACCAGAACTTCCCTTTTGCCTAGCTTCACTCACCAGGACTTTCCTTCTGCCTGGCTTCACTCACCAGGACTTTCCAGTCAAATATCCAGTCAACCTTGACCTACTTGACTCTTCTTCACAATCTCCCCACATGAACAATTGCACCTGCAATCTCCATGTGTTGTTTACATGTATTGTCAAACATCGAAACTCAAACATCAAGACTCGAGCTTGACTTAGTCCAAGCTCAGTCAACTTGGTCAACCTTGACCTAAGGAATATTGCATCAACAAAATCTTCCTTTTAACTACAAATAAGGAAAGATATCAAACATTTCTCTTAATCTTTTGTAGAAAGCTATAAAAGGAAAGATTTAAATTTTTAACTCTCTTTTAAAACCATGGTATCCACATAAGAAAAGATTTTAAAAAATAAAATCCTTTTATTTTATATGGCCGGCCACACCAAGTTTGGGCTCCAAGCTAGGGTCGACCATCTTTACTTGGCTCAACCTTTGGCTTGGCCGGCCCAAGCTTGGACTCCAAGCTTGCTTGGCCGGCCACCTAAGGTTGGGTAGGAAGGTGGGTATAGGTGGATATAACACTTTATAAATAAGAGGCTACGATAGGGACCGAGAGGAGGAATTAGTTTTGGTCTCCCGATGAAATTAAGCTTCCCGTGTTCGCCCTGAACACCCAACTTAATTTCATCAATAATAATTCATACCACTAAAGAATTATTATTGAACTACCGCACCAATCCCAAATTATATTTTGAGCTCCTTCTTATCATGAGTGTGTTAGTCTTCCTATGTTTATGATACAGAATGTCCACTAATTAAATGAGTTACTGACAACTCACTTAATTAGTATCTAGCTCCAAGAGTAGTACCACTCAACCTTATCGTCATGTCGGACTAAGTCCACCTACAGGGTTTAGATGACAATCCTTATGAGCTCCTCTTGGGGACATCATCAACCTAGATTACTAGGACATAGTTTCCTTCTATAATCAACAACATACACTATAAATAATATCATTTCCCAACTTATCGGGTCTCTTGATTTATCAAGCTAAATCTCACCCTTTGATAAGTCAAAGAAATAAACACTAAGTACACGTGCTTGTTACTATATTGGGATTAAGAGCACACACTTCCATAATAATAAAGGTCTAATTCTTTTATTAAGTCAGTATAAAAGAACTTACCTTAAATGGTCCAGCTCAATACACTCTGAGTGTACTAGTGTAATTTTATAGTTAAGATAAACTAATACCAAATTATACTATGACTATTCTAATGGTTTGTTCCTTTCCATCTTCATCGTGAGCTACTGTTTATAATTTATAAGGAATTGATAACATGATCTTCTGTGTGTTACACCACACACCATGTTATCTACAATATAAATTAATTGAACAACTACACTTAGCATATAAATGTAAACATTTGACCAATGTGATTCTTTATTTCAGAATAAAATGTTTACAAAAGGCTAGGCTTTTAGTATACACTCTAGCAATAACTTCATTGGCAGTGGTTAGAACCTAGGTTTGACATCATATCTACCTTCTCCTCGCTCAACCCTTCCCATTACTCGATATTTTGGTGAAATCTGATTATACTAGGTCCATAAGTGGATTTTGGTCAAAATCCATTAATGGACCTAAAGAGGTCAGATTGCACCCAAATCAATTCCTATGACTTTCTCATGCATCAAGGACTCCAACAATGTCGTTTATTGTTGATTTGGATCTCTCCGGAGGTGATCGAATCTTACAATACATTTTATCCAGAACGTGAGTCTGATATGGTTCCATATGATATCACAAATATATACAAATGATTTTTTTAACAAAAAAACATCAAACTTTTTGACATAACAATTTTTTTTTACATATATATATTGAAGTATGCATATAGATAACAATCACACTTGCTCGATCTAGTTTGTGTCTATCATAATTTTATGTCCAACTCTAAATCTATAAGATTTAATTTGACTTTGCTTAAATGTGGTTGATTTCTTAAACATTAAACTCTCCGCATAGAGCGTTACAAAAAAGGCGTAATCAAACCTGTAAGACCAATTTTTTAAGTAGGTAAGAATCATTTGCATTCAAGAAATTTACAGTTGGTAAATAATTACTTACGAATTGCTTTGTGTTGGACCATCTAATTGAATCATTTTAAACTCTCTTGGCGAAATAGGTTGTAGACCTTGATGCCACATATCATAGTATAAGCTGTCTATACCCTTAAAAAACTCCGCCTACATGTAAATGACATTAGTAATCAATACATATTAAAAGCTTATTGTGTTAAATATATATAACTAAATACTTACAGTTGTTTCAAATACAGCAGTGTAATTGTTTGTATGTCCGAGAGAGTTATAATGAATGAATGGACCTTCTTGCATGCCAATGACCGTTAGATGCCAATGATCATATATGTTATTGAGCAGACAGAAGATATATTTAATGGTTCCATATTCATCAGTTTGACAAGTTTGTTGCAAGACTTCTTCTTTCATCATCTCATGCATATTCTATGTAAGGGAGATTCATTTCATTTAAAGATTAAAGTTAAGAATTAATAAATAAGATGATTTACGGTAGTCAAATACTTAAAGCAAAGGAAACCCCACAAAAGATGGATGGCAAGTATGCTTTTCCACAGGTTTTGGCTTCATGTGTGATAATTGAAAAATATGCATAAATGCAATCACCATGTGCCCACTCAGTCCAATCAAAGATTGTAAATAAATCCTCCATATCTAGTGAGAAAGTTGAGTTGGACCAGACTGGAAGTATTGTAACCCTTCATAAACAGCAAAATCATAGTAACAATTTTCAACTATTAATATTATTAAACTCCATAAATCATTAATGTTTTACCTAATGATGCAACTATGCTACCAACTAGCATACTTTAATTGACTAATCTTCAATAATGCATTTGCTATAAATAGGCTTTTATTCTTCTTGAAAGTTGTCTTCGCTTGCTGACCAAATTCATAGAAAAAAATATCATTGAGAATTAAAAGATGAGTATTTTTTTTCTTACCATATTTAATCATCCTTATTATTTGACAATATGTCTTCAAACCTACCTTTAATAATTTATTTTTCACTTCCTGAAGATGAAGACATTTGATTTCTTGACTTGATGAAACGGTGGAACTTACAATTGCAGTGACAATAGCTACTGAATTTGTTGGAACTTCAAGGTTATTTTTGGTGTGATCAACCAAGTTAGGTTATGTCTTGTTATTTTCTTATCTCTGTGTCTAAGTGTGCAGGAGCTTAGGAGCACAGGAAGTCGAGTGGAAGATGCGGCCAACGAGAAGGATGGCACGGGAGAGAGCTGATGGGCTCGGTGCGTCCGAGGGACGAGACGCTACAGAAAAGAATGACGGTGGACGAGAAGGACATGCGTGATGTTTGAGGGACGAGAAGCCGGAGCAAAAGTCTGCTCAAGGAAAAGGCCGAAATTGGGTTCGGGTGAGCCTTATTTCGGTTGGCCGAAATCACCTAGGAAATCGGAGCAGCGAAAGAGCTCAAGTGGAGTTATGAAGTTGCTAGAGGCGCCTTCAACAAGAGTTGAAGGCATCTCCGCGACCTTCAGGTAGCAGGCGCCTTCAATGGCTGAAGACGCCTTTAACCAGCCATGGAAGGCGTCTTCCATGGCCATGGAAGGCACCTTCGACCAGACAATCTAGTCGTTGGCGGAAAAGATAAAGGTTTATCTTGTGCCTCACTAGAGGCGCCTTCCAGCCCTATGGAAGGTGCCTTCAGCCTGAGGATAAGTTTTTCCAGGGGCTATAAAAAGATCCCTGAACCTAGAAAAGATACAACAACTTTTGTATTGATTTTCTAGCAATATGATGAGCTATTAACGAGTGTAAAGGGTTTCTCCGACTTCAGTGAAGGAGACTTTTTAAAAGCTTCCATTTGACTTGGATTAACAACCAACTAGGTTGTAACCAAGTAAATTCTGATACCTTTTACTGATTTTATTTAAGTTATTATTTATGTATTATTTTATTTGCTATTGCTGCTAACCTACGTTAGAAGATCGAGGAGAAAGACATTTTAGTGTTTTAGGCAACTCAACCCTCTCCAGCTAGCCCACCGGACCAACAGAATCTACATGTTGAATAATCTATTTACTTGTCTCTTTAACTTCTGATATAACTTTTCTTTCAGTTCTCTTTCCTTTGGGCCCTTGTTCAAATATTGTTGATAGGGGCCTCACACTCTTTCTGGCTAGCCTCTTTACTCTTGTATGTGTTGGTGGTATGACCTCTTTATCCGTGATAGGGACTGCTTGTGCATCTTCAAATTCCTTCATCTGTAGCTTAGTTTGGAGCTCTTTGAGTTTACTTTCGGCGTCAACAATTAACTTATCTTTTATTGATAAGAGTCTATACTTTTCATTTATGGTCATGGCCATCTCCCTTTTAACAATCTACAAACTTTAAATAGCAGTATTTAGTTGTTGCTTTAAATTTTCAATATGTTCTACCTTTTCCTTGCACTCACTGTAATTGGAACTCTCTAGGCAATGCAATAGACCTTCTTGACCTTGATGTAAAGAAGCTTGGCCTAATATATCAGGTCCTTAAGTTGGAGGAGACCAATCTGGTACCAAACTTAGTTCAACCTCTGCTAGAATTAAATCTACAACAATTTTGTCACCACTCACATGGTCTATGATCTTTTTTACTATGTCAACATAATAGTTAGGCCAACTCTATCGAATGATTCTAGGAAATACTTAAGATGCTTTGGATTAATGAAACAGATGTGCTCCCTCATCCATACCTACAATGTAATGATTAAAAATAATTCAGACCAAATAATGTGAGTCACATATAATCTAACTTACCGCCAATATAGTTGAAAATCCCTTTAGCAAGGGGGCCTTGGGGGCTGGATCAACAACTTGTGGTTTTGGCTTCAATGTAATCTCCAAACCAATGACCTCCAATTGAGGAGGTATGAAACTGTAAATCGCATTACACCAGTTAAACCTGACTAAGTTGTCAAAATAATCTAGGCAGTCAATCAGGGATAGCACAGGTAGTCTAGCAACATTGCTAGTACCACAAAATAGAACAGTTGCAAAAAAATAGAGAATATAAAGCTGATAGTACAACTTGTTATATGAGTTCCTCCAAATGTTTGACAAAACAATCAAACTCTTGGAAAACTTGCATGTACAAAGGGTTGGATGCCTCATTTAAATTAAGTGGAACTAGATCCCTATTGTCAGGTAAGCCTAGAATCAGTGTAACATCAACCTTTGTGAATTGTAGTTTATTTTGGTGGAAGATGAAGTTGTGTTCCTCTGAGTCCTAATTATCAAACATATTATGAACCACAACTCTTACATAAGGACAATTAGTGAGGTCAGGACCCATGAGAAGGGCATGCTTCGAATCAACTGTTCTTGTTGTACCTTCAGTTGAACAAAAGAAATAAATTCCGTGAAGTGGAAATGACTACTTTTCTCGTTCATTCTTTTACTGTGCCCTCTATTTACATAACTAGGATAACTAGGTCGAGCAGCACCTCCACTTGAAGACTTTGTTTTTGAAGTCATCCCGAACTAAGCAAGTATATCAAGCATAAGCCATCAGTCACAATTCGGGCGCCCTAAATACTAACGATAACCCCAGGCGAAATAAAAACTAAATAAGCATTGGAGTTACGTACATTCAAGAAAGAAGATGATGGCAGTCCTAAGCCACAGGAAGTTCGTGAAATGTTAAGTTTTCGGCCCTCTCGCAATTCAGTTGACCTAATTTCGATAAAGAAGATGTAGCGAAGCAAATGCGTTCTGTAAATCATATCGGGCCTGATATTAGCCTATATCAGGCATGACTTTCGAGTTTTACTTTATAAGCACAACAAAATCCTATTAATTTAAGTTGTAACTTAGAATTGAAACCCAATTTACAACCCTATTTGTTATCCAGAAAATTATTCAACCATATAATTCTCATATCAGGAATAACCATGGGCCTAATATGGTTCCATATCAAGCCCACCTTGGACCTGATATATGTCCATATCAGACTCATATTCTAGCTGAAATGTATCGTAAGATTCGATCACCTCCAGAGAGATCTAAATCAACAATAGATGATGCTGTTGGAGTCCTTAATGTTGGTTGCTACTCGGAAAACCTAGAGGTTCCACTGTACAAAAATTTTGTACAAAGGTCTGAACCTTTTCCTAGCTACCATGTGTTCTTTTAAATTAAATTTTGGATCGCCTGCGGAACTTAACACGTTTGATCCAAAACTTAATCTATTCGTTCTTTTAGGTTTTGACTTGGGTCTCCTGCGGAACTTAACATGTTCGACCCAAATCACCTTAAGTTATTAATTCCATTAAATATTAATTTCCATAATTGGTTCCCAGTACTGACGTGGCGAGGCACATGACCTTCTTGGATATGGGAGCAACCACCACCGACTAGACAAAACCTTTTATAGAAAGCTAATATTTAATTTCCTAAAATAACTTTAGGTTAACCGAAAAGAACAATCAAATCACAAGGAAAAATAAAACAAAAGAACACAACATCGAAAAATATATTCGAAATACTAGAATCGTAAGCCTCTTGTATTTGGTATTATTTCCACAAATAACTAGCATGATGCGGAAAAGGAAAAACTACTAGTTATACCTTCTAGAAAAACCTCTTGATCTTCTACCGTATTCCTCTTCTAACCTCGGACGTTGTGTGGGCAACGATCTTCCGAGATGAGAAACCACCAACCACCTTCTTCTCCTCCTAGCTAGGTTCGGCCACAAAAAAGCTTTACCAAGGATGAAGAACAAAACACCAACCAAGCTCCAAGAGACGCAAGCTTTCTCTCCTCCTTCTTCTTCTTCTCCAAGTAGTATCCGGCCGCCGCAAGAGCTCCAAGGGGAGAGAGAGGTTCGGCCACCACAAGAGGAAGAGAGGGAGAGGATGATGATGATGGCCGGCCACACCAAGGAACAAAAGAGGGAGAGAAATAATAGAGGTTGTGTCTCATGAAGGCACCCTCACCCCTTCTTTTATATTCCTTGGCCTAGGCAAATTAGGAAATTTAATTATAATAAATTTCCTTAATTTCCTTGACATGATTTAATTGAGAAAAATAAAATAAAATTTCCCCAATTAAACTATAATGGCCGACCATCACAAAAGAAATAAATTAGACAAGTTTTAATCAACTAATTAAAACTTCCTAATTTGTTTCTGGAAATTTTAAAATTAAAATTTCTCTTCAAAAATCTCTTCATGGTTGATAAAAAGAAATTTCCATAATTTTAATTTTACAACATGTGAATAATTTTTAAAGAAAAAATAAAATATCTCACCAATCTACAAATAAGGAAAGAGATCTAATCTCTTTCTTTAATCTTTTGTAGATCTTTTACAAGAGAGATATTTTAATTTTAATTCTCTTTAATAAATTATATCTTCCACATAATAAAAATTAAAATTATTTTTTTTTTAATTTAATATGGCCGGCCCCCTCTAGCTTGGGTTCAAGCTAAGGTCGGCCACCTAAACCCATGCTTAGGCCGGCCCTAGCTTGGTTCCCAAGCTAGCTTGGTCGGCCCCCTTTAGGTGGGTATAGAAGGTGGGTATAGGTGGGTATAGTACTCTATAAATAAGAGGCTACGATAGGGACCGAGAGGAGGAATTGATTTTGGTCTCCCGATAAAATTAAGCATCTCGTGTTCGCCCCGAACACACAACTTAATTTTATCAATAATAATTCATTCCACTAGAGAACTAGTATTGAACTACCGCACCAATCCCAAATTATATTTTTGGGCTCCTTCTTATTATGAGTGTGTTAGTCTCCCTGTGTTTAAGATATCGAATGTCCACTAATTAAGTGAGTTACTGACAACTCATTTAATTAATATCTTAGTCCAAGAGTAGTACCACTCAACCTTATCGTCATGTCGCACTAAGTCCACCCTGCATAACATGACAATCCTTATGAGCTCCTCTTGAGGACATTATCAACCTAGTATCTCTAAGACACAGTTTCCTTCTATAATCAACAACACACACTATAAGTGATACCATTTCCCAACTTATCGGGCATATTGATTCATCGAACTAAATCTCACCCATTGATAAATTAAAGAAATAAATATCAAATATATGTGCTTGTTATTATATTAGGATTAAGAGCACACACTTCCATAATAACCGAGGTCTTTGTTTCTTTATAAAGTCAGTATAAAAGAAATGACCTCAAATGGTCCTACTCAATACACTCTGAGTGTACTAGTGTAATTATACAGTCAAGATAAACTTATACCTAATTACACTACGACCTTCTAATGGTTTGTTCCTTTCCATTTTGGTCGTGAGCTACTGTTTATAATTTATAAGGTACTGATAATATTATCTTCTGTATGTGGCACCACATACTATATTATCTACAATATAAATTAATTGAACAACTACAACTAAATGTAGACAATTTGACCAAATGTGATTCTTTATTCATAATGAATGTTTACAAAGCTTAGGCTTTCAGTATACACTCCAACACTTAATGCATGAGAAAGCCACGGGAATTGATTTGGGTGCAATCTGACATCTCTAGGTCCATCAATGGGTGTTGGTCAAAATCCATTGATGGACCTAGTGTAGTCAGATTTCATCAAAATATTGAGTAATGGGAAGAGTTGAGTGAGGAGAAAGTAGATATGGTGTCAAACCTAAGTTCTAACCACTGCCAATGAAGTTATTGTGTCATGCCATTTGGCACGGAACATTGCACTTCCTGGAATTTAATGAACAACACACACTTTCGAGTTTTGCCTTACAAGCACAACAAAACCATATTTTTTTACTCGTAACTTAGAGTTGAAATCCAATTTACAAACCTATTTATTATTCAGGAAATTATTCAACCATACAATTCTCACATCAGAAATAACTGTGGGCTTAATATGGAACTATATCAGGCCCATGTTCTGGCTGAAATGTATCTTAATATTCGATCGTCTCTGGAGAGATCTAAATCAACAATAGATGACACGTTGGAGTCCTTGATGCATGAGAAAGCCACAAGAATTGATTTTGGTGTAATCTGACCTATGTAGGTCCATCAATGAATTTTGATCAAACCCCACTAATGGACCTAGTGTACTTAGATTTCACCAAAATATCAAGCAATGGGAAGGGTTGAGCGAGGAGAAAGTAGATATGATGTCAAACCTAGATTCTAACCACTGCCAAGGAAGTTATTGTGTCATGTCATTTGGCACGGAACAATGCACTTGCTGGAATTCAATAAACAACATACACTTTCGAGTTTTGCCTTACGAGCACAACAAAACCCTATTTTTTAGTCATAACTTAGAGTTAAAACTCAATTTACAACCCAATTTGTTATTCAGGAATTATTCAACCATACAATTCTCACATTAGGAATAATTGTGGGCCTAATATTTTTCTATATCAGGGCCACCGTGGGCCTGATATGGTTCCATATCAGACCTATCTTGGGCCTGATATATTTCCATATCAGGTCCACTTTCTAGCTGAAATGTATCGTAAGATTCGATCATCTCCGGAGAGATCTAAATCAACAATAGACAACACCATTGGAGGCCTTGATGCATGAGAAAGCCATAGGAATTGATTTGGGTGCAATCTGGCCTCTCTAAGTCCATCAATGGATTTTGAACAAAATCCACCGATAGACCTAGTGTACTCAGATTTCACCAAAATATCGAGCAATGGGAAGGGTTGAGCAAGGAGAATGTAGATATGGTGTCAAATATAAGTTCTAACCACTGCCAATGAAGTTATTATGTCATGTCATTTGGCACAGAACAATGTGTTGATCCGTTGCGTCCGGCTAGGAGGGGGTTGGATATCCTGCAAACACAAAAAGACAAACCCTCCTCGAACTCTTTAAGATAACACTTGCATATATAAAGTAAGATGATAAATTAAAAGCATAAAGAAAAAGACGAGGCACAAAAGGTTTACTTGGTTACAACCGATGTGGTTGTTAATCCAAGGAAGATAAAGTCCACTATCAATCTCCTTCAGGCGGAGAAGCCTCGTACAGCAATGTAGCGCAGAAAACAAAAGCTAAACTAGAACAGAAGCACACAAGTGTTTGGAATTACAATTCAGAGTTCATTGAAAAGCTTCTGGACCAAGGCTATATTTATAGCCTTGGTCGGGGCGCCTGGAAAGTTTTATCCCCCCCAGGGCGCCTGGAACCAAAACTCGATCCTGGTCAAAAGGCTGGTCCGGGAGCCCGGAAGGGTTCCAGGCGCCCCGGTCAGCTCCGGGCGCCCCGGACCCCGAAAGTCAACAGAGTTGACTTTTTCGTCCGGGACCTCTACTCCGTTTCAGTCCCGCCTCGGTCCGGGTCTTCTGCTCCGGATCCGCTTACTTTGGTGATCTCTGCCATCCGGAATAGGGCTCACCCGAACCCAACTTCCGGTCTTCTCGAGCGTGCTTCCCTCCGGCTTCTCGTCCCTCGGAATTGCCGCGTGTTTCCTTCTCGTCCGCCAGCGTACTCATCCACAGTCTTCGTCCCTCGGTCATCGACCTTCTCGCTAGCTGCGTCTCTTGCTCCCCAAGCAATCTTCCTCTTCGGCTTTCGTCCCTCGGAACCACCGCGTGCTTCCTTCTCGTCCACCGGTGTACTCTTCCGCAGCGCCTCGTCCCTCGGACGCACAGTGTGTCGTCCTTCTCGCTAGCTGCGTCTTCCGCTCGACTACCTGTGCTCCTAAGCTCCTGCACACTTAGACACAAGGTTAGAAGCACACAGTGTTAGGATTGATGGTCGCGGCTAGAGAGGGGGGTGTGAATAGCCGACCCCAAATCTTCCGTTTCTTTCTACGATTAGGGTTAGCGCAGGGGAAATAAAATGAATAGAAACGAAAGCGGAGAATAGCAAACCTCAAACTCGTCGATGTAACGAGGTTCGGAGATGAAACTCCTACTCCTCGGCGTGTCCGTAAGGTGGACGAATCCAATCAATCCGTCGGTGGATGAGACCTCGGAGAACCGGCTATTGTAACACTCCTTCTGGGTGGAGAAACCTCGCCACAATGTTTTGCAAAAGCAATACAGGAGTAGAAAGCAGCAAGAAGCAAAATACAATACAAATGTATGAAACACCTTCGCTTACTTGCCTTCTCTTCGACTGGATGAAGCAGCAGCTTCTCGGATCCAACCACAATAGCAACAGCAACTGATCAGTTGGTCCCAGCCGAGTGGAAGCTCACAAAAAGCTTCAGGAACGAAGAGCTCAGCAAAGCTCGCAGAAGAACTTGCAGCAGCAAGAAGAAACAGAGAGGAAGAAGAAGTCTTAGAGAGAGTCGCCCTCGATCTCCTTTTATAACCTCTGATATCCTGAGTCAACCTGCGAACCTGCAAGGCAAAAAGTCCATAACACAGAAGCCCGAAATAGCCTAGCCGTTGAGTCACAACGGCTAGGCCTGGACCGATCAGGCTCCAGCCTGATCGGTCCAGGGTGTTGCTGATCGGTCATGGGGACCGATCAGGCTCTATGTTGATCGGTCCCTAGACCGATCAGCTGTCCTTTCCCAGCTCTGTTGCCTTCTTCTGATCGGCCTCCTGATCGGTCTTCAGTCCGATCAGATAACACACAGAAGCTCGCTGTGTGGTTACTGATCGGTCTGCAGACTGATCAGCCGTATCACTGGATCGGTCTGCTGACCGATCAGGAATCTATGGTATCAATGGATCAATCCACTGATCGATCCAGAGCTTGGTTTTCCTCAACACCAAGTCCCAAGTCTCTCGAACCAACATCCGATCAACCTTGACCTGTTGGTACATCATGCCTAGCATCTGGTCACTCCCTTAACCTGCTAAGACTCCCCACCAAGTGTCCGGTCAATCCCTTTGACCCACTTGGACTTTTCTCTTCGTGCCAAGTATCCGGTCACTCCCTTGACCTACTTGACCTTCTCAACACCAGATGTCCGATCACCCTTGATCCATCTAGATTTTCCCTTGCCCGGCTTCACTCACCAGGACTTTCACCTAGCTCCACTTACTAGGATTTTCACCTGGCTTCACTCACCAGGATTTCCAATCTGCCCGGCTTCACTCACCAGGACTTTCCAACTGCCCGGCTTCACTCACCAAGACTTTCCAACTGCCTGGCTTCACTCACCAGGACTTTCACTTTCACCTAGCTTCACTCACTAGGATTTTCACCTGGCTTCACTCACCAGGATTTCCTGACTGCCTGGCTTCACTCACCAGGACTTTCCGAACTGCCTGGCTTCACTCACCAGGACTTTACAAACTGCCTAACATCCCAGTTAGGACTTCCCAGTCAAGTATCCGGTCAACCTTGACCTACTTGATTCTTCTTCATCCAACCTGATCAGACCCTGATCAGTATCTCTCCGCATGGACAGCTGCACCTGCATTGTCCATGTCTACATGTCTTTCTGTATTGTCAAACATCGAAACCATGACCAAGGTTTACGCTTGGTCAACTAGGTCAACCTTGACCTACTGGAAATTGCACCAACACACAGGACCTAACTTAACTTGTTGATCACACCAAAACAACCTTGGGGTTCCAACAATCTCCCCCTTTTTGGTGTGATCAACCCAAGTTAAGCTAGGGTCAAAAATAGATATAAAATTAAACAATTTATTGTAATAACATGCAACATGATAGAAAAAATTAAATTTCAAACATTCCAAATTTTAATTTTCAATTTTCTACCTCCCCCTAGACTTATACTTTCCCCCCTAGACTTATACTTTCCTTTCTCCCCCCTTTGATCACAATAAAAATGGGGTACAAAAAAGAATCTAAGGGTTGACAAAAAAATTTTTTAAAAATATATTTCAATGATTTTCAGGGAAATATTTCTAAGTCAAGACAAATTTCTAAGTCAAGAAATAACTTTTGAAAAAAAATTTCAAGTATTTGTCATCAAAAAACTTTCTAAGCCGAAAAGTTTATGCAAGAAAATTTAAGATGATAACATTAAAAGAAATTTTCTATGTATTTATTTATTTATATATTCTAATGCTTTTATCAGAAAATTTTAAATTTTCATTTTAATTTATCATAATTTCTTAACTTTGAAGCAAGAAACTTTGAGCATGTAGAAATTTGTGCAAATTGTAACATGTCATTTTCTATTGTATTTTGAATTCCTAATTCGCAAAGATATTTTGATAATATAAACTTGATAAAGTTTTTCGACAATACTTCTGATTTGCAAACTTCGTTCGACAAAATATTTTATAATTTGCAAAAGTATTTTGACAACATAAATTTGCAACAATCTGTGGATAATAGATTTACTACTCCGAAAAACTCTTTCGAGAGAGTAATTTGTAATTCGAAAAATTCTTCTAATTTGCATAATTCTTTTGTTAAAATATTTTTTAATTTGTAAATTTCTTTTGATAATATTTCTAATTTACAAGACAAATTTGACAATTGATTTTCTAATTCAAAAAACATTTTCGGTAATTCAATTTTTAAATCACAAAAATCTTCAGGCAATTTTTCTATTGAATTAACCGGTTGTTCAGAGGGTAGAGACCATACCTTACTTACCTCGTTAGTCGTTGGTTCTCCCCCTGTTGAATTAATTTCTTCTGAAGATTCTCCCCCTTCATCGATCTCGGGATGTACTTCGGCTGTTGGGGTTGTCTCAATAATTTCTTCCGTCTCGGATTCTTCTGATGACGGCTCGATGTCTATTGAGGGGACGGCTTCAATCGGTTCTTCATAGAGTTTTAAGAACTTTTCCCAAAGTTCTTTTGCACTGTTGTATTCGCCAACTCTATCAAAGTCTTCGTTTGGTATTGCGGTTAAAATGTGAAACTCTGCTCGACCGTTTGCCATTGACTCGTCACGTTGCTTCTTGTTCCATAGGCGTAGATCGAGTTCTTCTCCATTCGTTGTCTTTGGTGCTTCATAACATGTTTTCATTATTAGAGAAATACCAATATCAGAGTTAAGAAATACCGTCATTTGTTGCTTCCAAGAAGCAAGCTCCCCCTCGAATGCTGGTGGGTAGTCGCTAGCTCCGGCCATTATTTTGTTGCTTCAGACGCTGGTTAGTCCTTCTGAGGCGTACTCGGCTCTGATACCACTTGTTGATCCGTTGCGGCCGGCTAGGAGGGGGTTGGATATCCTGCAAACACAAAAAGACAAACCCTCCTCGAACTCTTTAAGGTAACACTTGCATATATAAAGTAAGCTGATAAATTAAAAGCATAAAGAAAAGACGAGGCACAAAAGGTTTACTTGGTTACAATCGATGTGGTTGTTAATCCAAGGAAGATAAAGTCCACTATCAATCTCCTTCAGGCGGAGAAGCCTCGTACAGCAATGTAGCGCAGAAAACAGAAGCTAAACTAGAACAGAAGCACACAAGTGTTTGGAATTACAATTCAAAGTTCATTGAAAAGCTTCTGGACCAAGGCTATATTTATAGCCTTGGTCGGGACGCCTGGAAGGGTTTCGGGCGCCCTTGGGGGGGGGGATAAAACTTATCCCCCAATGATTAGATCGAGTCAAAACTCGATCCTGGTCAAAAGACTGGCTCGGGCGCCTGGAAGGGTTCCGAGCGCCCCGGACCCCGAAAGTCAACAGAGTTGACTTTTTCGTCCGGGACCTCTACTCCGTTTCAGTCCCGCCTCGGTCCGGGTCTTCCGCTCCGGATCCGCTTACTTGGGTGATCTCTGCCATCCGGAATAGGGCTCACCCGAACCCAACTTCCGGTCTTCTCGAGCGTGCTTCCCTCCGGCTTCTCGTCCCTCGGAATTGCCGCGTGTTTCCTTCTCGTCTGCCAGCGTACTCATCCGCAGTCTTCGTCCCTCGGTCATCGACCTTCTCGCTAGTTGCGTCTCTTGCTCCCCGAGCAATCTTCCGCTCCGGCTTTCGTCCCTCGGAACCACCGCGCGCTTCCTTCTCGTCCACCGGTGTACTCTTCCGCAACGCCTCGTCCCTCGGATGCACAGTGTGCCGTCCTTCTCGCTAGCTGCGTCTTCCGCTCGACTACCTGTGCTCCTAAGCTCCTGCACACTTAGACACAAGGTTAGAAACACACAGGACCTAACTTAACTTGTTGATCACACCAAAACAACCTTGGGGTTCCAACACAATGCACTTGCTAGATTTCAATGAACAACACATACTTTCAAGTTTTGCCTTACAAGCACAACAAAACCCTATTAATTAAAGTTATAACTTAGAGTTGAAACTCAATTTATAATCCTATTTGTTATTCAGGAAATTATTCAACCATATAATTCTCATATTAGGAATAACCGTGGGCCTGCTATATTTCCATATCAAGCCCGTGTTCTGGCTAAAATGTATCATAAGATTTGATTACCTTTGGAGAGATCTAAATCAACAATAGACGGCGTCGTTGAGTCCTTGATGCATGAGAAAGCCACAGGAATTGATTTGGATGCAATTTGATCTCTCTAAGTCCATTAGTCACTAATGGACCTAGTGTAGTCAAATTTCACCAAAATATCGAGCAATGGGAAGGGTTGAGTGAGGAGAAGGTAGATATGATGTCAAACCTAGGTTCTAACCACTACTAATAAAGTTATTGGGGCGTGTCATTTGGCACGGAATAGTGCACTTGTTGGAATTCAATGAACAGCACACACTTTCGAGTTTTGCCTTACAAGCACAACAAAATCCTATTGTTTTAGTCGTAACTTAAAGTTGAAACCCAATTTACAACTCTATTTTCTCATATTAGGCACACGGTGGGCCTGATTTTTTTCCATATCAGGCCCAACGTGGGTCTGATATTTTTCCATATCAACCCCAAGGCGGGCCTGATATTTTCCCATATCTAGTCCATCGTGGGTCTGACACGTTCTAGCTAAAACTTATCGTAATTTAGTCATACCTTTCAGATGAAACCCAATTTACAAGTATCCATTTTGAAATATCTAGACAATTGTGGCTTTATATTCCCTACTGAACTTTTTTTCATACAACAATGGATGTAATACATACAAACGTGATCAAGTAACAATACTATACAGAAATGTAGATTTACATTATAACACTGGATGTATTACATACAATACATACAAAGATGATCAAAGTAACACCACTTTAGAAAGTTATAACTTTACACTCCTTACTCAACAATTTTTCTTACAACACTGGATAATTAATCTGATTTAATGCGAAACCTGTCCCTCGAGATTGATGCTGCTACATCAATTCTAATTTTTTTTTCCATGTCTCCTTGTTTAAAGTTCATCTCTAAATCATATAGCAGACATCGAATATATTGCATCACAAAAAAGCCACAATCAATGTTGTAAATAACATCAACAATTTAATCTTTGATATTTAATATACAATTATTATATTTATACTGTTTCTCATTTACTTATCTGGCTTCTTGTTATAGACATTCTATTGTGAGACATACCCATTTGTCCAATGGATGATGACTCTCTAAATATGGATGAACAACAGTAAATTGCTCATGAGTATATTGTTTTATCTTCGACACTTGTAAGAATGAACAAACAATTTATCAAATAAACATCAACTATAATTTTTAATTTATACTGCAATACTAACATACACATGAATATTGGATGCTCACTGCTGATTCAAACTCATATTTTGATTTAGAGCTATTTGCAAGAGAATTATAATGATTAAAAGTCCTTGCTTTGGTGTCCACCGCCATCAAGCGAAAGTGTGCACTATCAATGGACAAAAGTATAAAATTATACCTAATCCATTCATCTTCAATATATGTCTTTATCACTTATTGTTACATGTCAAACTTCATTGTGGACATTTTTGCCAACTGCAAATATGCAAAGGCATATTTACTTAAGAAAATTATAAAATATCGTAAGATATTTTATATTATCAAATTATTTAAATTCCTTACACTGAAGAATTTGGGATAATATATAGACTTGTTATATGACCTACCAGACGCTCCTAAATAAAATTTTACAATAGGTGTCAATTAAGTCCCCTTTTATAAACACCTCTTTATTCACACCAGATAAGAAGGAAGCCACAGTTAACCCAAAGGGTGGTTCCTCCCAAACAAAATTAGTTAAACACCTGCAAAGTAAATCAATTACTATAATAAATTAAGGAATGAACCAGATAATTTTCATTATTTTTTAATAAATTAAATATACTATGTATTACAGACTTCACACTACTAAACTTTAAGTTTTCTAATTGTTTTAACAGGTAGGTCACATCTTTGTTTTATTTTTTCTTCTTCGAAGTCTTAAATTGCTTCTTCACATACTACGAGTATAAACATTAAACACATTTAATTAATAATTTAAATTTAACATCTAAAACTAATTAATATGTATATACACATTTACGGCAATGACTTATTTTCTCATTTTGTTGAGTTGTGCAATTCTAAGTGCATCTTTTTCTGCCTCTTCTTTAGAATTGCCTTCCGACATTGAAATAATCTCTGTTTCTTCTTTCATATCATCCACATTAAGTTTTCCTTTGCCCTTATCCATAACATCTTTAGTCTCACCTTCTTTTACAATTTTTTCAGTCTCTTCTATTGCTATGATGTTCTCGATAGACTTGCATATTATATTTCGCTCTGCTTCCTCTTATGTAAAAGTTTTCGCCACACTGGACTATCACTTGGAGTATCCTTATAATCATACTCACTACGGTCACGTACTCTTCTACTCCTTGTTCCAAAAGCAATTGGGGTTTTGTAGATCGACTACACGCTTGCTTGATTGACCTTACATGGCTTTCTTTTCTATTATTTCGATTAATTCTTTCACCCTTTCATTCAAATGCATATTCTCCAATGTTAGCACCTTGATTCGGTTTGTTTAAACGATGTATTTACGACATTCCTTATTACCTTGACATCCAACTTCAGTGTCATCTAATTGTGGTGTCTTCATTAGACGTGGAATATCATCAGCCAAATCAAGGTTCTCAACCAATGTTTTTTTAAATTCGGTAGGCATTAATTCAATCATAACCTATACAATTATAAAAACAAATGTAGCAAATTGTATATTTACTTTGAATAGGTGAGAGTCTTCAATATTTACCTCTTCAGGTAATACTCGGTCTAACAAGGTTCTTACCTTACTAATATGTGAAGGAATATTTCTTCATTTGTTTATTCATGCACCTTTTATATTGTATGATTTTTGAATTGGAACATGCTCCAAAAACCATACCTAATTCATCATAATAAGTGTTACATAATCATAAATATGCACAAAATATTATCAAAGTTAATATAAAAAAAATATACTCACAGGCAAAAGACCAACAAATCCCTTTAGGTAAGGGCCTTTAGGTAAGGGAGTGAGGTGGTCTTGGGGGTCATATGTCTGAGTTGATGGAAATAAATCCCCAATCGTAGCTAATTGTGGAGCTATAAATTGATGGATGACTTCAACCCAGTTGAATCTACCAAGATTCTCAAAATCATCTACTATATCTATAAGACCTAAAGGAAGTTTATACATACTAGAAGAAAATAAGATACAAACAAATATATATAAAATGTAGAATTTACAAAATAATAAAACATCAACATGTGCTCCAATGCTATTGGAATAAAATTTCAACAACTCCTCAAATCTTGATCTGGTTTTGGGTTTGTTATTTGAGAAGTGAGCAAGAAAGAGGTTACCCGATGCTTGATTTGAATTCAAAGGAACCGAAGCACCTTGGTCTGCAATACCAAGTAATAAAGATACGTCTCTTCGTGTAAATGCAATAGGTATATATGAAAATCACAAATTTATAGTTATATTGTAAGATTTTTTTATATGCCAAAATGTAAAAAAAATAAGACATCAAATTTCTAAAACTATTCGGTGCTTAAAATAAATCATTAAAAATTGGGAGTTGTACCTAAGAATCTAAAGGTTTGAGATGTTAAATCTTAATTTTCAAATATATTAACTAGTATACCACGGATATGCTAGATTTCTTCTATGTCCAAGAAAAAACAAAAGGAAGACTGTTTGATCATCGCTATGTGTCGATCATGTAAAATAATAGCTCATGCTTTCCTTTGATTGTGGATGGTCAAAAAAAGGGTTAAAGTGACCTAACACACTGTTTCAATGTAGTTCCTGGCCAAAATCAACTACAACCTATAATTTTTACAAATTTAATTTATTAACAACAAAATTAAAACTGGTAGAATGCTTTCCAAATCGAGCTTCATATCGTTCTGGAGGGCCTGATATGGGACCATATCAGGCCCACGTTGGGCCTGATATGGGATCATATCAGGCTCACGTTGGGCTTGATATTTTACCATATCAGGTCTACGTTGGCCCTGATTTTACCATATCAGGCCCAACGTGATAATCCATATCAGACACTTTCTGAATATATCCTATGATTTCTGGATATATCCTATGAGTTGAACAAGTTCATGATACTTACCTTTACTGTCGCACCTTCTTGCTTCATTCTGAAAGGAGAATATTTAGGCAAACAAAACCCTAAACACTTGAATGGACAAACGTCTGTGTGGATTTCAACAGAGACCCTTAACGTTCGTCGCCTTAGATGTGTGGATTTCATCGAAAAGCCTTGACGTCGCCTTAGAGGGACACACTATGTGGATTCCGTCGGAACCCTGGATGCCGAGACACACGAAGGTAAGATTTCGGTGGCGGTCGATGATGATGGATTTCCACGAGTTAAGAAAGAGATGAATGAATCTAGTATGTATCCGAACTATTTTATTAATTTTAAATTTAAAACTAAACAAATGTGGCTTGGATGCAATGGAAAATGATATCGGGAGGAAGGGGATTTAGGAGGTTGATGAGAGAGATAGGAAGGGAATGATATTATTTTTTATGTTCTTTTTATAATTTTAAAATTAGGATGTTTATTTTGATAAATAAAGAAACATACCATTCCTTTTGGTAAAAAAACCATTTTTTTCTAATGATTTTAGCTGTTGAATAAATTATTATTCAATTTTGATATTTCTGTTGAGGAAACCCCTAAAACCTTTCACCGCCGCCGCTGATTCACTTCTGATCCGGAGTCCGACTCTGATTCCGCGCTCTCTTACACCTCATCGGAGGAAGTGGAAAGAGACGAGAAGAAGGTGTATCTCTCTCTCTCCGTTCTCCCAACAAGATATCCGTCGTCTCCCCCGCTCCCAATCATCCTCCACCTCCTCCCGTCTCCTCCAATAACGACGAACGTGAGGGCAAAGAGGACAGCGAATATGACGGGTCCAGTGATGAAGAATTTGATGAAGGAGAGACGGCCTAAATGGAAATGAAGCGGCAGCCACATAACTTGTCAGATCATGATTCCTCCGACTTGGGAAGATCTATTTAGAGGGGTGTATTAAAACTAGACTTGTAATGACTTTTAATGACTCTTCTAAAATTTAAAAGTCTAGAGGTATTGAAATTAGACTTTTATAAACTCTTTACAAATTTAGTGGTATTCAAAATAGATTTTCAAAGAGTTATAAAAAATCATGTGGTATTCAAACTTGACTTTTAAAGACTACATAAAAGTTTAAAGGTATCCAAAATTGTAATAGATTTTCAAGGATTCTTAGAAAATTCTTTAGTATATATTTAAATGCCTTAGGTATTACCATAAAAAGTAAAAAATTGTCTTCCATTTTACCTAGAGATTTTGATGGATTTTAATCGCACTAAACTCTCTCAAGACGTCTCTAGGGTTGTCTCCTCTCACAATAAAAAAAACCTCCTCTCACGACCAACAAATTCTCCTTCAAAGATATGATTGTTACTGTTTCGATTGTTCGTCTACAATTTTTCCCTTATTTCATAACGATTGGTACTGTTTCAATTGTTCATCTATATATCTACAATTTTTCCCATCCCGATTGGTACCATAAACCTATATATCTGTCTACCGTCTCTAACACAATCTCTAACGATTAGTATATACTTTTTTCAACTCTATGGGTCAACGTAAGTAAATATTGAATTATTATACGAATAGTGAAGCAAAATTTTTTGTTTGATTTCATTTTTTTAATGGGTGTTTGATTTTATTTTTTCTTTTACAAAGCACAATTTGTATATGGAAAATTAATAGTAGAATTTATTATATCTCTAACGATTACTATTATATGAATAGTGGAGCAGAATTTTTTATTTGATTTCATTTTTTAGTGAGTGTTTGATTTTATTTTTATTTTATGGAGCACAATTTGTGTATAGAAAATTAATTGTAGAAACTTCATGTAAAATATTTTTCTTTTGTGGTTCATAGGTGGTTATTTTTGCATCATTCTAACTCAAAATCGGCTTTGAAATGTTGCTGGTTTTGGATTTATATAATTTGGGGAAAATGGAGCAGCTGCTCTATGTTCTGTAATTTCCAATATTCATTTTAGCAAAGAACAAAGGATCAAAGAAAATATCAATTATTTATCAATTTTTATACATGATGGCTTGCTTTTATAAACATGTGCAAATATGTAACCTAGAATGTATGAACTTTGAGACATTAGGGAGAGCATATAAATAACATAGTATTTTATTTTCATTGAAGGAGTCAATGAAAATCTCATATAATTTAATAGTGAAATCAATAAATTAAGAAGCATTTGATTGTTGAAAATTTCTTTTTCTGTTTAATTGGTTGCATAAGCCAAACTTTTATTATAAAACAGAAAGAATATTATTATATATGTGCTCATCCACCATTTTTCTATCTTATGCATGCTAAAGAAGTACTATCAATGGGAGATTCACAAGCAAAATATAATATATGGACTGCGGAGGACAGCAATGAATTATTAAGACTTATGGTTGATGCTGCAATGTGAGGATGGCGTGATAGGAATGGTGTGTTGAACAAAAGAATAGTGAAAATAAAAATACTTCCCACTCTTAATGCAAAACTTGGGTATGAAAAGACTTTTGCACAGTATCAAAGCCGTTTGAAGTGGTTCAAACAACGATATAACAACTATTGTAAGCTTATGCATCATAGTTCTGGGTTTGGATGGGATTCTATGACAAAGAAATTCACATCTAGTGATGAAGTATGGGAGGATTATTTTAAGGTTAGAATAATAAATTGTATATTTACAAACTGTATATTTACAATTAGAATTTGAATTACACTTATGATTTTTGTTCTTTGACAGTCTCACCCTAAACATGAACATTATCAGACTGATACTTTTGAGGATTATGAAGACTTAAGACTTGTAGTTGGGAATGGAACTGCTACAGGAAAATATGCAATTGGACTTGGAGATGACACTGATGCGAGAACCTTTGAAACACAAGAAAATGGGGGTACTAACTAATTAGATGATTACGTATTTGATCACAACAGTGGTGAATTCATACAAAGCAATAGGCAAGAATCTTCATATCAACCTCTATTTTCTGAGGACCTTGCTTCACCATTACCATCTCAACCTATGAGTTCTAAGGTTCCACAAGCAACTAGAAAACGAGATAGGAGCGAATTTGAAGCAAAATCAAGCACTTCAAAGAATATAGACCCAGATGTTTTAAATAGGCTCTCTTACACCATTGAGAAAGCATCTTCTAAGATTGAATTAGTTGGCGTTGCAGATGATAACTGTTGGGATGCTATAAAATAAGTCCCAAACTTGGATAATCGTACTCGTTACAAGGCGCTTGACTGGCTCAATACTAGAGCAAAGAAGGTGGCTTTCTTGAAAATGACAATTGAAGAGCGTTTGGAGTGGATAGATTTTAAAATGAGTGAATGAGTAGTTTTGGGGGGCATAAATTAGTAATTAATGTTAGAATTTTTATTTATAGTATTTTGAATTGGTTTCTAATTATTGAACTAGTAGCGAATTATTAGCTCTTGAATATTTTCTAGTTCTACAAGTTTTGGATTGTTTATTGAACACATCTTTATTTTGGTTATGCATGGTATGTTTTTTTTATGATTTCGTAGATGTTCTTTCATTTTAATTGTTTGTTAATGTCAGGCATTTAAATGGCAAATATCAATATGCATGAAGTAGATGAACAAATGGAAGAAGAATAATTGCAAGAAGAGTTGCATGAAACCATTGAGTCTTTGTTGATGGAAATTTCCAAGACCCTCTATGTGCTATATCAATATATAGCAAGCATACAAGACGAATATGTTCATCGTCCCTTAAATAGACAACCAATAAGTACAAGTGGATATAATTATATTCATAGAATATTAAAAGAGAATCCAATAAACTTTCGAGAAATTTATAGAATGTACCCAAACATATTTTTAAAATTATGCAAGATCCTTAGAGAAAGAACCTCCTTACAAGATACAAGACACATCTGCGTCGAAGAAATGTTTGCCATGTTTTTACTTGTTGTTGGTCATAATACTCGGTATTGCTTTATTCGTAAAACATTTGGCCGATCACATTACAATACTAGCCAAAACTTCAACAAGGTGTTGAAAGCATTGAAGAGCAATATTGTAGTAGATATGATGGTCAAACCTGGATCTGCAGTGCCAGAAAAAATAAGAGAGAGTACAAGATTTTACCCTTACTTTAAAGTAAGTATGAAATTCTTTTTATTATTATTATTATTATTATTATTATTATTATTATTATTATTATTATTATTATTATTATTATTATTAGTGATGACGATGGTGGTTATGTTATTGCTGTTGTAGGATTGTATTGGAGCTATTGATGGCACTCACATTCCAGCTATGGTGTCTGGGCAAGATATTAACAGTTGTCATAATCGTCATGGAGAAATTTCTCAAAATATTTTAGCAGCTTGTAACTTTGATTTAGAATTTATATATGTACTCAGTGGGTGGGAGGGGTCTGCCCATGATTCACTTGTGTTGACAGATGCTTTATCAAGAAATAATGGGCTTAAAGTGCCTGGAGGTATTTTTTTTCTATATGTTTCTTAACTATTTATATTTTTGTAATTTTAAAGAATATATATGTTACTCATTGGTTATTTGATACTACATATATATGGTTTGACAGGTAAATATTTTTTAGTGGATGGCGGGTATCCAAATCGACGTCAATTCTTGGCTCCTTTTCGAGATGTACGTTATCATCTTCAAGAATTCACTGGTCAGGGTCGTCACCCTGAAAATGCAAAAGAGTTGTTCAATCTTCGTCATGCTTCTTTGAGGAACGCTATTGAGAGGATATTTGGTATATTTAAATCGTGGTTCAAAATATTCAAAACAGCTCCGCCATTTCCATATACAACACAAGCAGAGCTTGTATTAGCTTGTGCCGGATTGCACAATTTTCTTCGCAGGGAGTGTCATTCTGATGAATTTTCAATCGAACTAGATAATGAAGTCCCATCATCTTCATCAGAACAAGTTTATGAAGATAACAACTTTGATCAATTATTTTCTCAAGAACAACAACGAGCGAATGCTAACTCATGGAGAGAGAGTATAGCCAATCAAATGTGGAGTGATATTGATCATGTTGTCAATAACAATTAGGTTTTTTCCGTACAAGACTATCTTGGTATGTATTATTAAAAACTATTGATTAATGAATTATATACATTGAATTGACTTGAAGAATTTAAATTTGATTTTAATAAATTGAATAGTGATTCATTCATCATTTTTCTTAAATTAAAGTTAATTTGATTTTAAGCTAAGAAGAATTCACTTAAACAAATAAATAATAAAAAGTTAAGATGTTGTCGTTCATTTACTAGTTAAAAGAAATCAATAAAAAAATGACATAATTATACAAGTTACAAAATCCATGAAAATCCAGAACTCTATGAAAAATATTACGAATGTCTATAAAAATCTTGCAAAAAAAGTCAATAAGAGTCTTTGAAATTCTGTTTATAAAAGTATGTGGAATTCTATTAAAGTCAATAGAAATCTATCAACTCTATAAAAATCTATTATTTTAAAAACTCATTAAAAGTCATTAGAAGTCTAGAATGAATACAACCCCCTTAATTTTTATGTTATGTTTAAAATATTCACATAAGACAGGAGTTGATTCTTGTTTCCGTAGCAAGAACAAAGTGACCTTGTTAATTCCTAGGAGTTGATGCACCATCAACATTCAGAATCCTTGTTTTCTAACGTTGTTCATGCTTATAATTGATTTATGGTTCTCTTCTATAATATTTGGTGCATTGCTTTGTATTACCGAATCCCTTCTTTATGCTACCTAGACTTGATTTACATGCAACTAAATTATTTCTAGTAGATGAAATTAGCACCAAACGGATAAGATATTTTCTAGTAAATTTTGATATTATTTTTGTGATAACTTAAAGTTTTTAGACTGCATTTAAATTTTATCCTATGCTTAGAGAAATTTGTATAAATAATTGGTTATCATGATAAATTACTACAGCAACCACTGTTAAAGTTGGATATTAGTATTGAAGATGGGTTCATCAATGTCTGTATCTAATTCATGGATTATGTGTTCCTAGAGATAGAGAAGGTTCAATCTTTCTCTTTTGATATAGGATTTGGCGATGATAAAAAAAAATGTATGATTCTCTTGACCTTTTCAATTTCAAAGTAATATTTTCTTGTTGATATGCAGATACCTATTCATATTTACTCTAGGAGTTTGGCCTGATGTTGGTGTCATTATTCCAGAGCTTAGTAGTTTGCAAACTCGTTCAGAAGTAATGGGCTTTAGCTTCTCAGTACACTGGGTATGCTTTAACCACATTTGTTATTGTTGCTCTCTTCATTATGGAGGAGACATTTAATACATCATATTTGATACTTATGGTCACAACTTTTTTTTATTAATTTAATGGATAGTTAGGGTCTTGCAAATCTAATACTAAAAGACAAGGCTGATTTTTTTTTTAAAGGTTTTCTTTCAACAGATAATGATGGGCACGGCGCATCACTCTCACTCTCACAAGGTGAGTAATAGAGTTTAACAATTAGTGATTAACTCACCATATTATCCGCTTGATACTTGCATTAATTTGATAATAGAAAACTCTTAAATTCTTCAAAAATACAACTTGCTATGTCGGTCTCAAATTCTTGGGGGGTTGTATTTCTTTGAAGTTGTTGAGAAATTTGGCAGTCCCTGCCTAAACTTTGAGGTGTATTTCATAGTTAATTCAGCCAAAGCATATACATGGCTGCACTGTTGGGTTATCAAAGCATAGTTAATTCATATTTTTCAGTTCAAACTGATAGACTCCTTTCAGGATTATCCATCAGATTATGTCGTTTCTCTTTTTCCATATGCTGCTTTATCCATTGAGTCTGTGTGGCAAATTTGTATTGTGATGATTCTGGTATTAATAAAGATCTCAAAACAATAAAACTGCAAGACTCAAATTTTTCAAAATCTCTGAAATTGTAATGACTACAACTTAAATGCAATTTTGAAAGACTCTTTTGCATGCAAAGCAATCAAATTGTTATTTCTTTAGATTAATGATATTCTCCTTGACATTGTTATCTACAGGACAAATTGCTGATTGCTTGCTTTTATCTCATTAAATTTTTGCAAAGAACTGGATTTATATCCCAAGAATAAACGATGGGTTTGCTCAATTCTTAGCAAATTTTATTATAGAAACAGAGGCACGATATTTTGGAAAAGAATGTTGGCATCACACTGAATAGGCACGGAGAAAAGTTTATTAGGATTTTGGCGAACTCCTTTGTTTTGCAACCTTGTTTGTGTATGCTTCTTCCTCGTGGATCTCGCCTGAAGGAAGCACATTGCAATGTACGGTTCTTAGGAGAAGAATAATTACAGTCAGGAGTGCACCTCATTTAAGATATTATGGAGTTGAGAAGACGACATGTCACTGCTCAATGCTGGGTGGAGCACCATAGCGAGAATGACACTGTGCCTTGCTCGCCAATGATTTGGATGGCGTTTGTCATCTCATCAAGAGTTCCTTTCGCTTGGAGTTCAGTAACAAGCCACTGATGTCATGATGCATCCACCCATTTGAGGCGACTGGGAGAATTATAAAGGGTAATTATCATTTAACTACTTAATTTCACTGTGGGTTTTTCAACGGTCACACTTAATTTTTTTGTCAATTTGAATTGCAGTCAAATCACCAACACGAATATCCTGGGGGAAAAAAAATCTCGGAACTCATACAAGCGTGCATATTTTTCAGAATGGGTGTCTTACTCTTCAAGATATATTTTTATCTTAGAGTTGATTTTGTTAGCCGCCGAGATGAGACTTTGCTGACAACAACAGCCCCGATCCTGGCGTGGCGATATGCCCCAGTGCCGTTTGTTCTCAATCGTCCAAAATAAAAAACGTGCCAATGAAGTCCTGAAAGTCAGTCAATCACGTTGTTGACGACTTCTAAAATATTTCTAAATCACTATGCCTCATGCTCAGTGTTTCAAGATAAGTTCAACATCCTCAATGAACGCTAATATTTTACTATAATCCAGCTGATGCTTTGCAAATCGTATCTTATAGATCAAGAAACGTGCAGTAAGATTAATTTCTAAAGTTACATCATCAAATAAGAGACTGCACACCAAACTTGAAGAACAATCCAACGTGATGATGGCTCGAGACCTAATATCTTGAATAAGGTTTATCATTGGGTCAAGACTGGATTTCTTTTTAGTTTAAAAAAGTTATTTTTTTTTTAACTAAAAAGCAAAAATGGTTTTGTCTTATTTGGTTGAACTATGGATCCAGTTCTATTTGATCTGTGTCATCCTCCATTATCTGAAGAGTGAATCATTATAAATGAATCCTTTATAATAAAAGCCGTGACAAGTTTTTTTTCTTCTGTTTTTTTCTTTTCCCTAGATAAGACAATATATATATATATATATATATATATATATAATTATTTAATTAGATAAATAATTTAAACTTACAATGGAGCAATAAATTGCAGTTGAAAATCTGCTCCTGTACACTCTCCTGCTCGCAAGACGTTTCTTTTCTGTCTTCCATAATTATCCTCTTGCCGCCGTTGCGCATGGCGTGGATCATGAACTGGTATTTCTGATTCCTGCCATGCTTTTGCCCTTTTAGCGGTGGGCCTGTAGCCTTCCTCCCTCTCCGATCTAAATCCACATACAAAAACATTCTGGCAGCGCATTCAGTACTGCCATCGCCCAAAAAGCAAGTATGCGAGAAGAAGGCCTACGCCTCTTTGCTCACCTTCATCCACTGCCCTACTCCTGCTGCAGCAGCAGCAGCAGCAGCAGCAGAAACAAAGACAGCTTCCTGTCTCTGCTGCTACTCTCTCTCCCTATTCACTGACACACAGACATCATATTTAGCATACAGGTCTAGTCTGCCACAATCCATACCCTACAGATCGACGCCATCCCATGCCATGCCATTCCAACCGGGGACTTCACTTCCCACCTTCCCCGCCCACGCCAACGAACCATGAACCTTCCATCCCTTGATTGGAGCCCATGGCTCCCCATCTCTGCCTTTATGATCTGGAAGGGAGAGGAAGCTATGGCACTGTCCTCTGTCAGCTCCATCCCCACACTACTGACCTGCAGTCTGCTGCAGCGGGACGCAGGCCTCTCCCTGCACATTTCAAAATCATCAAAAAATTGTAAGAAAGCAGGACCACGGTCGACGTTTTCAAAGCAGCAGCGAGCGACCACCAGCTTGCTGTCGCAGACAACCGCGGCTAAAATTACGGGTGCGTGACTGTGTGGTGGAATGCGCCTGCGCTCACCTGCGATGGAATCCGTACACTCGCGGCTCCTCGGGCCCCATCACGCCGCGCGTCGGGGTCCGCTTTCCCAACCTTCAATAATTCGGGCCCTCTCTCTCTAACCTCTCTGCTTCGCTTCCGCAGTTCCGCCTCGCTACCATTCACACAGAGAGGAGGGTCAAAATACGCAAAGGTAATGACAGAGGCAACAATAGTGTACGTGTTTTTGCTGTAAAGTTTTCAACCTCACATGTAAATATTAAAATATCTCCACCCATGCATGGAATGAAAGCAATTGCAGAAGGAATGAGCGACGATCAAATCTGGGTTCGGGACGCAATTATTGGCTCCGAACCACGTTGACAAATCTTGAGTTAGTTGGTTCGTATATCGCCATCGAGTAATTGACGTCTCCAGTTTTAGGTCACGAGAGCACGTTACCCGCGAGCGTGTAGAAAGAAAGGAAGAACAGGCGAAGGAAAAAGGAAAGAAAAGTTGGGTGGAGAGTTGAGAGGGGAAGGATGAAAAGCTACTAGCGAAGGAGAGTGGCCCAGAAGTCCAACCAGAGGAATTGCAGTCTGCAGAGCTTCTTAACTATCATTTTACCTTTTTTTTTTTTTTCTTTTCAGTTTTTATCAAAAAAATATATATATATATATAATATTAATTAATAAAAGAATGGTGAGAGATGGATTTTAGCCTGTAGGTTGAGTGTGAAGCAAAGGCTTGGTGAGCGTAGGCAGAGAGAAAGGAAAGGGAGAGGGAGAGAATAAAAGCAGGCGGGGTGGCTTCTGCAAGGCGCTTCCCTTCGGACACCGGAGCCTTCGCGGACTGGGCGGCATCCTCCGCCGTCGCCGACCGGGGAGACGACCTCTGCCTCGGATTCAATGCCGGAAGTGGAAGCGGATCCGGCGGGGGCGTAGTATGGGCGGCCGCGGGTAGCTCCTCCGCGGCTGGTGGCGGCGGGCGCCAGACCGTTAATTATGGGATGCCTGCTGATATGGGCACGGTGGTGCTGGCCTCCGCCGCGTCGTTACAGCACCACCATGAATCGTGGCTCTCCGCCTCGGAGCACCACCCCGCCATCATCCCCCTCCTCGCCGCCACCCCGTGCGTCGTCGATGACGACAGTCCCGCCGGCCGGGGAAAGCTTGGAGGCGGGATCCACATCTGGCAACCCGCCCAGCCGCAGGCAGCACCGTATCACCACGACGATCACCCGTTTCCAGCACACCATGAAACCAACCCTAACCCTAATCCTAATCCTAACCCTACCCTCTATAATTACCTTCGGAAGCCAATCCCGATGCTGGAATCCAGCGTTATTATCGGCGCCACGGCCGGCGTTGGCGCGTCCACGTGTCAGGACTGCGGCAACCAGGCAAAGAAAGATTGCAGTCACCGCCGCTGCCGGACTTGTTGCAAGAGCCGGGGGTTGGAGTGCTCTACACACGTGAAGAGCACTTGGGTTCCCGCCGCCCGCCGTCGCGAGCGCCAGCTTGGCACCTCTGCTGCCGCGGGCTCCTCCACCTCCACTTCCGCCTCCAAGAAGCCCCGCCTCGTCTCCTCTCAGCCCACCACCGCCTCCCACACCTCCACCTCCAACACCACTCGTAGCTTTGACACCACCTCCAGCCACCAAGGTAATTGAATTGATTAAAGCAAAACCTCTCACAACTTTTAAAATTTTCATCTTGCTTTGTTTCTCACGCAGATGCCGGCGTCAGAGAGCACCTCCCAGGCCACGTGCGAGTGCCGGCGCTGTTCAAGTGCGTGCGCGTCACCTCCATCGACGACGGCGACGACGAGTACGCCTACCACGCGATGGTCAAGATCGGCGGCCGCGTCTTCAAAGGCTTCCTCTACGACCACGGTCTCGATGATGGCGGCGGCCACTCCGACGACGGCAAGGAGAGCTCTATACCCAACATCTCGGAGCTGCACCTCGGAAATCGCTTCGGCGGTGCTTCCTCGTCGACGATGCAGTCTCCGTCGGACGCCTTCGGCGGTGGATTGATTGGAAGCACCCACTACGATAATCAAATAAATGAATGAATCATCCCGATGCTTTGTTGTAACAGTATGTTCCTTTATCTTTCTTTATTTTGCTAGCGGCGATTATATCTTCCTTTGTATTTAATTCATGGCGATGATACTGTCTCGTCTTCTTATAACGCCATTTCAATGCTATCCTATCACCATTATTTCTTGCACTGTTACTGGCCGTGATTCTCTGCATCTTTCATTGACAAATAAAGACGTGAAAGTGGTGCAGTGTAAATTGCGCTGCTCAGTTCGCCATGGGGCCATCTCCATTTGCACTGCTCAGCTCGCCATGGGGGCCATATGTTGCCCAATTTGTTAATGGTAACTTCATGTATAGTTTTACTTAGTAGCTTTCCTGCAGTTATCATGTTTAGTTTCTGAACTTGTTTCTGAGCAAAGATGGTGTGTGGTGGAGGGAGTATCGAAACTAGTAGAGGTTTTTTTTTTTTTTGGCATTTAGGTGTGCATATGTGCCAAGTTACTTGAAAGCATGGTTGCTGTGGCTTCTTTCTTTTCCAAGGCCATGGGCGGTGTGATGTGATTCCACGTTTTCTGTTCACCGTTCTCCTTTTGTCATCCCATCAACTCATGCCACTACACTCAAAGATCAAGAATCTGAGCAGTAGACGTTGAATAGTGGTGAATGGTTTTATCACGGGAACAATGACTAGGATTGTCATTGATTTTATCTTTTTTGTAGGATTCACTATTGACCATCCTCTCAGTGTCAGCTTTGATTACTTTTTTCCTATTTGTTTTCAGCTTTGTATTGGTTTTTATCGTTCATTATTCTTGAGCATGACACCCATGATTAGCGATTGTATATGCTTCACTTTTAACGGAAACTTGGGGAATGTAAGCTTAACTTGATAATTAGATCCATATGCCTTTTCTTTTCTATTTGTTTTAGTTGATTGTTGAAATTTACTTAATCATTAAATATCCTCATCACTAAACAAGATAATTTACTGCTCCGTGCTTTGTTTCAGTTTATTTCTTGTAATAGCACTAAACAAAATGCATAACCCAACTCATTTACTCAAATTATCTTGTTCAATGATAGTACTTAATGAAATTGCCAAGTTAATAACCACTACAATTTCGTTTTTATTTTCAAGTTAAAATATAAATTTAAAGGTAATATTCATGAGACAGATCACAATAACTGGTTTTGATCCTTTAATCTATTTCTTAAATTGATTGATTATCAAATTAGTGTATGCTGGTGTGGAAGGATAAAACTCCCTGGATTATGAATAGGACTTAGCTTGTTTATCACTCCTTTTATTGGAAGTCCTTGTTATTAAAATTCTTTGTGATTACCATTGTTCCATAACTAATTGATTTCATTTATTTTACTGGTCCACAATCATGTTTGCTTGAATATTTAATTAAATAATTGTCATATATGTAAATATACAGGCAGGGAGAGATGTGAGAACTAAAATTTATACATTAATTTATAAATTCTGACTAGCAATTTAATTCATGTTTCAGAACAATTTTATATGGTTGACGAGTTCAATAACAAGTATTTATGTCAGACTATTACATAGCTATTTTGACAGGTGATGAAGACTTTTAAGAACTTCTGAAGATGAAGAATTTTAATTAGGAGTTATCCATACATGACGAAACACATCAATCAGAAAACTTACTTAAAAGTAGCTCTAATTAAATTCCATTAATGGTCTGGTTGATTTTCCCCCCTTTTGCAATTATAGATATATAGATATTAAAATAGTGTAAATTTGATTCTACCAAATGCTTTTGGATTTTTAAATGAATTATATTCCATGTGATCATGAGTGCTAGGCTATATCTCGGCTCGAGAATGACATGATTCTTTTTGGTGTGTGCTACTTGACATTACTATACTAAGTTCTTCAAAATTTTGAAATAATATCCACTTTTGCTTTCATCATGATAGCTAGCTGAATGATTATCAAACAATATCTCTCATCTGATATCGGTAGAAATTCTTTCAGCTTATATTTATATATATCTTGTTGTCGCTTTTAATATTCTTACAAATTTTCATCCTAATACTGATGGATCAGTAGTTCTGATGCCGCATGATTGTTCTTCTTCATCTAATGTGTTTGGTTTTCACAGCACTATACGTTGTTAGATGGCCCTATAATTACTTTCCTTATATCTCAATCATCATACTCTCAATTGTTGTTGTTTTTTTTTTGCTAAAGTAGAATTACTATCAAATCCAATTTTGGCCTTCCTTTTGCTGTACAAGAAATATTCTATCAATATAATTACAGTTTAAAGGTTAGTATCTGGCTGATCTTTTAAGAAGTTCCTTGGTTGACTTCTATAAAGCTGAAATGCTCTTTTGTTCTCTAGATTGAGTTAATGCTTATTTGGTTGAAATTTATCTCTTAGCGTTTTAGATTAGTGATGAATTTGTAATCTCATACGGAAGTTAATCAGAGTAATGAGGGAATTTTTTTAAGTGATCTTATTCAAAATCATTATCTTTAGAATTTTATGTAACTATACAGTTTAGTTAGTTGATTCAAGGAGTTTGCAAGCGACTAACTAAAAATATGTTTCCTTGTTATTGCTGTTTTATCAAGATTTTTAGTTGTAATGGCCACTCATTATTGATTATTTGCGTTGATTCATTGATTGCCCTAGGAACCGATTCTTGTCTTTATAGTTAGTGTTTCTTACAAGCTCATCGTCCCTAACATTGGGGATATCGTAGATTATCTAGTTGTCCCAATATTTTTTTTTTATGAAAGTTGCCCAAACTTTTTAGATAAGCGGGTGGTGGGTAGGTGATATAATCTTGTGATATCTAAGGTATTGGTTTTGTTATGGTGTTTAACTCTACTCTTTTGCTTAAGTGAGTGTGTGGGGTGTTCAGAAATGATCTAAGCATCCGAATGTATGTGAGAGTTATGGACGGGAGTAGGGGACCATATTATTATTCTATGAAGTGTGTCTATGTATATATATTTTGTGTGTGTGTGTGTTTTGAATGATTTCCTTCATTTATGTTTGTATTTTCAATTGTTGTAAAAAGTGATTATGTTTATCTTGAATCTATATGACGGTCTGTTTTCAATTGTTGTAAAAAGTGATTATGTTTATCTTGAATCTCTCACGGTCCGTTTTAAATTATGTGAACAGATATAAATTATAGAATTAATTTATAAATAACTGAGGTTAATAGATGGAAGAGATTTTTTTTTCTTTTTAAATTGTGTGAAGAGATATAAATTATAGAATTAATTTATAATTAATAGACGGAAGAGATATTTTTTTATTTTTTTTCCTTGAGGATACGTGTCGGTCATAAATTGATCTTCATATTTATCCTTTCTATAAACTTTAACTATGCTGGTTTTGTTAATGAAGGATGTGCTTGCTGCAAATTGGATTAATTTTTGAGTTCCACAAATAAGATCCATTAATTGCTTAGTTACTGGGTGTTTCTTATCATGTTAGTGGTGTGTCGGCTATCTTCAAACATAATGATGCTAAATTTGGTGTATTTTGGTATCTTCCAAGTCTCGTTATCCTATCAACTTTTAGAACATCGCTTACAAAATATATATCATTATTAACACCCGGTTATCATAAGAACTTGTTTTGTTGTGGCTTTGATAAAAGAAATTATGGAAACTATGTTACATTACTCTCCATGTTCTCTGATCTGAATTAAGATTATTTAATGCTTGGTCTGTAAACCTTTTCACGGCCTTCAAAGCTCGGCAATTTATTAGTTGTAGGAGGGGATGCAATAACTACACCACTCCACTGGACACGCACCTTACAAGTGTAGGTGTAGGTAGCTTTTTAGCTGCCTCGATTGGTGAGCTTATAGCTTGTTTCTCTCTACTTAAATAAAAACAGCAAGAACATGGTTTATTTTATATTCATTTGAATAGTACTATGTTAGCTTTCTTCCATAGGAGATTTTTAAAGACTTGTAAAATTAAATAGTCGAAGAAAAAAGTTCAAATCAATTATAGAGGTAAAGTTTAAGTTATAAGAATCGTAATTAAATTTTAAATTTACTTTTTCATCGCAAAATTAATAATATAAGTGGAGTTAATTAATGAAGCACAAAAAGTTAAAACAAACTGTATAAGTATATGAGATGTCCTAAAGTAATTTAATGATATTAGACTAACGATAGCTAACTGTAACTCTAATTTCAATGATTTAACCATGATATGATGTGATATTTATTGAGAGTTTTTGTTAAGATGGTCTCTTGATGATTCACTCAAGGATAAATATAGAAGATAATTTATACCTAATTAGAAGCTCATTTTTATAATATTCATTCTATTTGAGATTTTAATTTTGATTATCATTGCACTGGAAATTAGGGATGGCAACGGGGCGGGGGTGGGTTTGCCATTCCCATCCCCGCCCCGTTTCCATTTTTTCGGGTTCGGGGATTTCCCGAACCCGAACCCACGAGTTCGGGGATTCCCCATCCTCGCCTCATTTCTAAATTTAATTTATATTATTATTATTATTATTTAATAATAATTATTAATGATAATATTAATATTAATATCAATATCAATAATATTATTATTAATAATATTTTCAAAAATTTTAATATTAATATTAATACTATTATTAATATTTTTTAAAAAAATCATATTATTATTTATTAATATTAATAATAATAAAATTCGGGGCGGGTTCGGGGATGGGGATAGTATTCTCATACCTATCCCAAACCCGTCCCATCCCCGAAAAATCAGGGATTCCCATTCCCATTTCGGATTTTCCCCACGGGGCCTTAAACCCGCGGGAAAAATTGTCATCCCTATTGGAGATAATGTGAGTTGTCATATATTTAAATTACGTTGATTAATATTGAGAGTGTCTGATTTGGCTCATAAAATTTTTTCATTAATTACTAAAGTAAATCAAAAAGTGCTTGTAGCGAATGGTTTATCAACCTAAGGTTCTTAAATCATCATTTATTTAAAAAAAATATTTGTTAATTCAGTCAAATTAGGACTCGATACTTAAATACTTGAGAAATTGAAAAGGTATTAAGGTTTAGAGTTTAGGATAAATTATTACTTTCTTATAATATGAGATACGATGGATTAGTTCATTCTTCATAGTTCATACTTCATGCCTATGATATAATAATTTGAGATTTTGAAGCATGCACAAAGAATGAAACCGGCTCAGAAACAATGCAGAATAAAACACTAGAAGAATATTTAGCTTTATTCGATTAAATATAAATGCTAAACTCTCTGCATGTGATCCAAGACTCGGAAATTTAACTAACACTTGGAATTGAGAGCTTTTAGGTGTTTTTCCTTATTTTTAATAGGGTTTATTAATTATATATTTTTATTATAAAAAATTATATATTTTTTACATTTGGAAAGGCATTTGATATTTCAAGATTTAATAGAAAAATGACAATATCCCACATTTGATATCCGATCCAAAAAAAAAACACAAGTGACGTTTGGTTTATGGATTTGGGAATGAGAGAATGGATTCATTCTCAACTCTTGTGTTTGGTTGATGGAAATTGAATCAAGATTTTTGAATAAAACTCAAAAACTTGGGTATGGATGAAATTCACCCCCCTCCCTTGGGGTTCGATGGAATAGAAATATGAATTAAGTTTTAGATAAAAATACCCTTAGTATATTTGTTCATTTTTTTAATTTCACACTCTATCTCCTTGTTCTTTCTCATCATATTTTCTCTCTCCTTATTTTATCATCACATTTTCTCTCTCAACATATTTTCTCTCTCCTCATTTTCTCTCATCACATATTCTCTACAAATTCTCTCTATATTCTCTCCTATCATACACTCTCTCTTCTCATTTTCTCTCTCTTCATTCTCTTCCATCACACTTTCTCTCCCATTACACACTCTCTCCTTATTTTTTCATCATACTTTCTCTCTCATCGCATTTTCTCTCTCCTTAATCTCTCTTAGCATACTCTCTCTTCTTATTTTCTCTCATCACACTTTCTCTCTCTTCATTCTCTCTCATCACACTCTCTATTTATTTTCTCTAATCATACTTTCCCTCTCATCACACTTTTTCTCTCATCATACTTTCTCTCTCTCCGTTTTTTCCCATCACTCTTTCTCTCTCAACTCACTTTTTCTATCATCATACTTTCTCTCTCCTCATTTTTTCATTTTCTCTCATAATACTTTGTCTCTCATTTTCTCTGATCACACTTTATCTCTCTTCATTTTTTCCCATCACTCTTTCTCTCTCAACCCACTTTCTCTCTCATCATACTTTTTCTCTCCTCATTCTTTCATTTTCTCTCATAATACTTTCCTTTCTTTATTTTTTCCCATCACTTTTTCTTTCTCAGCACATTTTCTCTCTCATCATACTTTTTTTCTTCTCAATCTCTCCTATCATGCACTCTCTCCTCATTTTCTCTCATCATACTTTCTCTCTCTTCATTTTTTCCCAACACACTTTCTCTCTTTTCATTTTCTCTCATCATATGTTCTCTCACATTTAACTTTCTCTCCCATCTAATTTTTTCTCTTATTTTTCTGTAAGGATAAAAAAAGAAATTTAGGTTCATTCCGATTGAAAATATTTAACTAACCAAATATTATTTTTAAGAATAATACTTAAGCTCATACTCATTCCTATTCCATAATACTATGATACACATTCCCATTCCTATTCCTAGGAGAGAACCAAACGTCCTCTCAATAAATCCTGTTCAAGACTCTAAACGAAGTAAGATAGAAAATTAATTCTTGTTTCACAGATATTTTGTGTCTCTTTCATCAATGGATTATTAAGTTGTAAAAAACTCTGCTTTAACATCTGCTAGATAATTGAGAAAAAGATCATTTAAGTTTGTCTCTTCACCTCCCTCCTCTCCCATCATACCCACTTCACCTGCCTGATATCTTCAAGCTGACATCTTCCATTTGTACTCTCGTTGAGCAAAAGTCCAATGAGTGTTGGTTGTAAAGTCTTCATTGATATAGGTTTATAAAGCCATTTTCTAACTACTAAAGTCATGGTTCCTTCCAAGAGGGGCATCTACACTGAAGAACGTTGTTAGGTTTTTAGCAAGATAGAATAATATCTTTTCTAGATGAAATAATTACTATTTGCCGCAACCTCTGCAAAGGTTTGTTGATCCAAAGGATTAAGTGAAGAAGCTTATGTAGGATGAGGTGAAGATTTAGTAGATATCTCTCGGATGTCGTGATCTTAAATATTTTATTATTCGTCACTAAGATGAGAGAATTATTACTCATCATGATATTAAGGATTTTACTTACTGGAAAAATAATGCTGAGGATATAATAGAGGAGAAGAGTGTTTGATTGTTTTTACCTTTGGGTGATTAAAGTGAATCTCTTTTCTTAGGGAGGATGGCACCTCAGTTGAAGAGACAAATGCAAAAGGATTGGTCCCCATTAGCTTAGTAAGGGATTCGCAAAGCGTGGCATGAAGTTAACGGTGGCAATCGCTATTTACTGGGAGATGGATCACAAGCAGCTTTCGGACCGGTCTTGATACCCCATCAAGCAAACACTATGGAGTTCGGTAAAGTGGGATTTTGGTTTAGTGGAGGTCACTTTTGATCCTTTTAATTGTCATTTTGAGCGGACAAGAGTGAGCTAGTTTTTAATGAGAAAGAGAGAGAGGAGATTGTGTTGAGTTAGCAAATCTTTGAATGAAAGGTCTGTCATGTGGAAAATTGCCTCCCTTGTCCTTGCGAGCCGACGCATTTAATCTCCGTTCAATTCGGGGAACAAGCTGGGCCTCCATTGACTCAACGTATCTGAACCAACGATCGCATGGGCCACCGAGACCTCAATATCTTGTTCCTCAGTGTTTAGTGCAAGGACCCAACTAGATACGAATCATATCTGGCCGGATCTCTCTCTGGATTTGATGGGTCGCGGAGGGCGTTTATAGGATGAGCAATGAAAACAAAGAACCTGTCTCCTTCTTGATCAGTTTTCCATGGCTGTTGAAGCAGAGGCAAGGTTCCATGTCCTGGCTGTGGATGATAGCATCATGGACAGGAAGCTCATCGAGAAGCTCCTCAAAACCTCTTCCTTTCGAGGTAATTAACTTCGCCCAGTCTCTGATGCCTTTATCAATCCTTGCTCTTCACTTTTTTGACCACAAGTTTCTATGCGTATTTGGTGCTTCAGTTACCACGGTGGATTCAGGGAGCAAGGCTCTTGAATTCCTGGGATTGTCAGCGACTGCTTCATCAGAACATCATGTAATTTTTCTGATCCATTTCAGCACCTCAATTCCTTCTTCTTTTCCATTTTTTTTTCTCCTTTGGTGTTAATTTAGCTTGCTGATGCAGGAAACAGAGGTGAATTTGATCATAACAGATTACTCCATGCCAGGGATGACAGGTTATGACCTTCTCAAAAGCATCAAGGTATACTTCACTTTTTTTTGATGCAAAAAGTTTGTCTTGTTGTTTCAAGAATCTGATGAGAAATTAACTCGCGTTCTTCAATTGCAGGGGTCATCTGCTTTCAAGGACATTCCAGTAGTGATTATGTCATCAGAGAACATGCCTTCCAGGATAAACAGGTGAGAAAGAGAAAGAAGTTTGATCTGAATTCATTTCTTTGTATTTAATTGAATTCTAAAATATTCTGAGGGAGTTTCTGCAGATGCTTAGAAGGAGGAGCAGAAGAGTTCTTTCTGAAGCCACTTAGGCTCTCGGACATGAAGAGGCTCAGGCCTCACATACTGAAAGGGAAATCGAAAGAGGGACAGCTAAATCAAGAAGAAGACTGTGAGATCTGCAGAAGCATCAGACGTGACAATAGCGGTTTCTGCAACAAAAGGAAAGCCAGGGATGAGGAATCTGCACAAGAAAGGAGAAGACTAAGATTCTGCTATCTGGGGTGATCAGTTCCTGAGAAATGATGCCAATTTCCAAGTGATAGAGCGATTTAGAAAGAGGAAATGTAAATAACTGGAGAAAGGTTTCAATGGACCTTGAGATTCCATTGATGTGATTTTATTTCTAACGTATTTGAACATAATAAAAGCGTTAATTCTAAAATATAGCACCTACGTATGTATATATAATCTGGCACTCTGTTTCTATCGATCCATTGAAGCAAACAGGGGAAAAGATTATTGTTCACGATGACATCTCTCAGCCCGATCATCCGTCCGTCAAATTTTCCATCCGTGTAAACGGGCCCTTAACATTTGTGGATTCGTCTTCAAATTCCCGTTGGAGGAGATCCACAAACATCCCCATTTTGATTTCTCCTCATATTCTTAGCCCCCAAATTCTCTTCCCTTTTACATTGACCGACTGATGGCCCGTCTCGGAATTCTTCTCCCCTTAGGCCTAGGTAGTGCGTGGCCGGCCATGGATGTCAAGATCCGTGAGTTCTTAGACTCGGTTGGTTCTTTCTTTACCGGCGGCGATCACATTCCGTGGAGCGACCGCGACATCATCGCTGTAAGTCTATCCTTCGTCTGCAAAAAATCTAACCACGTCGAATCCCCCTTCGTATGCTTCCTTTTTCCTTGTTTTTCTCTCTCGCATTGCTCGGAATAATTAGGACATTCTCAGAAGCTGTTTTCGTGGAGCCATTTGTCTTCTTTTACAATCAGGACCTCACGGGTCATCCGAATTGGTAAGTAGTGGTTCGTTTATCACTTGAGAATGCGGGGTCAAACCACGGGATTGTCGGGGCGTAAATTCTCATACCTTGTGCACCTCACCCCACCCACTATTTGTCTGCTCGGCTGCCATGATTTACTTCTCTTATGATGGCATGGGGTCGGGTATGATTTCGCCTTTTGTCACCTGATGCTATAGTGTAGAATTCTTGATAGGATGAATTATTTTTGCTTACTTTAGCTAACTGATCGAATTCATTCGCATAGGGTTGTGAGAGAGAGGTCACAGAGAGTGGAACTACGGAGACCAAGAATGAGGGTCTTATGAGGTTGTCCTGGGCTCTTGTCCATTCCAGGCACTCGGAAGATGTGAATCGTGGCACGATGTGAATCGTGGAATTGCCATGCTCGAAGGTGCCTTTATCACTCAATCTCAAAGTTTTTATTATTTATTTTATTATTAATTTTGTATAGAATTGTGTGGTGGTTGTTGGACAATTTGTTGCAGGAGATAGGGAAAATATACAAAATCAATTTTAACTTATATTTTGAGATAATATGAGCGGATAATCTCAAGCTACTAGCAGGGCTAGCTCTGCTAAACTTCCGGTGGTCCGAGTTACGGAGTTGAGGCGGTGCGTAGTAGAATCAGGAGTAAATCACCAAGTCGGGAAGGGAATTCACTGAGTAAGATACTGAAGCTTGCGCTCAGTGTAATTTCCTTAAAACAGATTCGTCCTACCTCCGACTGTGTTTCGAGGTTCTCTCAGGTCATTTGTTTCCCAAAATACAAAGGCAAAGCCACACAAGCAACCAAGCACTGGTAGTTCGTGGCGAACTGAGAATGCACTCAAGTGTTATCACGAATTGTTCAGCCGAACGAATGCAGATGCACGACTGAGAGAGATTTTTTTTTTAACACAAGTGAACAAAAGTTCGCTTCCTGCTCTTCCTCTCACTCTCTCTTTCGCTTATCTTCTGCTACTCTCTATCCTTTGCTCAAGATCCAGCCTCCTTATATAGGAGTCCTTACCTTGCCTGCAATGAATGACCAAATTATGGTCATTTAATGCTAGTTTAATGTCATCATTAATGGATTTAATGTCTCCATCAATGTCGAGACGTTATAGAATCATTACTAATGAGTTTAATGTTTCCATTAATGCCAAGACATTATGAAGTCACCATTAATGATTTTAATGTCGTCATTAATATCGAGACGTTATGGAATTATCATTAATTTCATATTAATGCATCCATTGCCCTCTTGAACAAGTAGCAAAAAGAGATTTGGTGGCAAAACGTTCGTGTATTCTCTTGGGCAAATCTTGCCTCGACCGATCTGGCATTTGACGTGTGCAGGTCATTCTCGCACACGAGTCAACCTTGGTTCAGTACAATCCAGACCTTGGATTTGTTTGCACCCATGCGTGAGAGAGTCTCGTCTCATGCATATGTTTACAACATCAATGCATGTGTCATAATTTAAATCAACAATAAAACCAAGAGACTTCTAATGTGGGACTAACAACCCATGCACAAGAGAGTATCTTCGTCTCCACTTCTTTATTTCATTCATATTTCCAACAATCCCCCACATGAATGGAATACAGGGTATGTGATAACATTCAGCAGTTGAATCAAGTATATGATAGGTAGGTTTTACTCTTTGAACCTTCCCTTATGAAGATCTGTTTGCATGCTAGTTGATAATAGACATGATGTCCTTGAACTGTTCCGCTGTCTGTGTAAACATTGATAAATCTCACCCAAGACTCTCCCTAATACAACTCAGTTCTCATGAGTGTGTTCGTTCTTGGCCATGAATATGCCTAATTCTATGAGAAGCTCTAAGAATTGTGTATCCAATTCTCTTCGAAGCGGTCTCACTTCTTTCTCGCATAGGTGATCCCTTGAGAGTAGTCATCTACTCTTCTTAATCATTTAAAGATCATAGGCTTATCTTGGTTCGGTTACTGTTTTATTGGGTTATCCCTCACAGTGTCTAGTTAGTATAAATTGGTTGTCCCTTTGAACCTAGTTCTTGGGATCTCCAATCAACATAGATTGGGTGTCCTCTGCACTGATCGCTGACAATGACATCAAACTCATTCCTCGTGATGAGCTTGTAACTAACTCTCAATTTAACTATTTGGTTAGCGGATTTGCTAAGTTATCCTTTGACTTCACACAATGATAACTCCCATTAAGAGTAGTTGTATAATAATATTATGCCTACGACGTATATGCCTAGACTTACCATTATACAGATGACTCTGTGCCTGGCCAATTGCTGATAGACTATCGCAATGTATACAAATTGCCGACACTGGTTCAGTCATCTCAGAATATTTTCTAAGAATTGTCGTAATCATTCAACCTCTTCACCACATTTGTCAATAGCTACAAACGTAGGTTCCATCGAGGATCTGGTTATTATCGTTTACTTAGAAAATTTCAAAGAAATGGCTGCACCTCCCATAGTAAATACATATCCACTCGTAAACATAGAGTCTTTTATGTCAGAAATCCAACTTGCATTGTTGTATTGTTTGATCACAATAGGATATCTCGTATAGTGCAATCGATATTTACAAGTATACCTCAAGTACCTTAGTACTCTTATTATCCCTTTTCAGTGCTCAACACCGGGATTACTAATGTATCTACTCAATTTACTTACTGTGTAGGCCAAGTCTAGCCGTGTACAGCTCATCAGGTACATCAGACTTCCAATCACTTGAGAGTACTCTATCTGAGAGATACTTTCTCCTCAATTTTTCGATAGATGTTGACTCGTATCTATCAGTGTTCATGTCAACGCAGTATCACCCTTGGTGAATTTCTTAAGAATCTTGTTCACATAATGGAATTGATTAAGAACAAGTCCTTCTGTTGTTCTAAGAATTTTGATTCCTAGAATCACATCAGCTAGGCACATGTCTTTCATGTCAAATCTTGAGTTCAATATATCTTTAGTGAATTTGATTATCTTATCATTACACCCAATGATAAGTAGGTCATCTACATATAGACACAAAATGACGTAGTCATTCTCTGTGGCTTTCATGTAGATATATTTATCACATTCATTAATCTTAAATCAACATTCTTTCATGGCATTATCAAATTTCTCATGTCACTGCTATGGTGCTTGTTTCAAGTCATATAATGACTTCATCAATCTACAAACCTTATTTTTTTGTCCTGGCACAGAAAACCCCTCAAGTTGCTCCATGTAAATCTCCTCTTCTAAATCCCCGTTTAGAAAGGATGTCTTTATATCCATTTGATATATTCCTAGATTTCATAGAATGGTTATAACCAACAATACTCTAATGGAAGTTATTCTTGACACCGAAAAATACATATCAAAATAATCAAGGCCTTCTCATTATCGGTATCCGTTGATTACCAATCTAGCCTTATACTTATCAATTGTACCATATGACTTTATTTTCTTCTTGAAGATTCACTTGCAGCCTAGTGGTTTATTTCCCGGAGAAAGATCCACAAGTTCTCAAGTGTGAGTTTGCAAGATAGATTCTATCTCAGATGTAATTGTCTCTCTCCACTGAGGTCTATCAGAAGAGCTTACTACTTCTGAATAACTGCGGGGCTCACTTTCTAACATGAAAGTAATAAAATCTGATCCGTAGAATTTTTCTACCCAAGCTCTTTTGCTCCGTCTAAGCTCAACCTCGACTGATTCCTCATCATCATCTTCACCTTGTATTTTATATGCTCGTTTTGAGGAGCTAACTTCCTCTCGAGTCTTATACGGAAACACATGCTCAAAGAACGAGTCATTTTTTGATTTTATTATCAAGTTCTTATGTATATCCGGTATTTGTGATTCATACTCAAAAATTGATGCGTACTGATGTTATGTGCATATTCAATAAATATGTAATCAATTGTCTTTGGTCCTATCTTAATTCTTTTCAGATCAAGCACCAAAACTTTGGCAAAATATCCCCACACTCGTAAATGTTTGTAGGATGATTGTCTTTCATTCCACAATTCATAAGGGCTCTTATCTATTTTATTTCAGGGCACCTTATTTAGAAGGTAATTAGCTGTTAACACAACTTCTCCCACGTGAACTCTGTTAGTTAGAGCCCTAGAGCCAATCATTTGATGATTGTATAGACTCATGTATATCATATTCTTGTATATTAATAAAGGCATTTGTTTGGTTATTATACTTATTTATATTAGTGCCAAATAGACTAAGTATAATAGCGTCCTTGAGTAGAAGGTTCATACCTATATCAATCGATTAGTTGAATCGATAGTGAGATGATATAGGGAACACTACTCTAAATCATTCCTAGTCGAGTATTAGCATTCTGGGACAATGTTAATACAATAAGACTAGCATGTAGGTCAGCTCGATGACTTGATCTCATAAGTCATGGATATAGAGATATCAAGCTGACACATGGGTATGCATTAGAGAATGTATACTGAATGACCCGCCATGAGAAAGTATCATGGATCATTATATGAGTGTCATATACTTTCTCATGTGGCTATTAGTATGACTATTAGTCCTTAGACCTGAAGTCACCATGGATCCCTACATAAGGAGTTATGTACTTTGGTTTCGTCAAACGTCACCCGTAACTGGGTGTAAAAGCGATTACTGGGTATATAACGAATTATGTAGAGGATGTGAGTGATGTAGATGGGATCTATCCCTCCCATATGACGGGAGCGACATCGGTATTCTTGATAGAGTGAGACCACTAAGTGCATGGCCATGCCCAAATGAGTCAACATTAGATGTTGAGCTCATTTGATCGAGTGAGTCTACTTGGAGTTCAAGATTTAGATTGATTAGACGATGACACGGTCTATGCCTCACATTGATCAATCTAGATGTCTAGGATAGAAGGACACTTGTCATTATTTTGTGAGTAGTCACAATTGGTAGTCACAAGGTGATGTCGGATCTCGACATTCTTGTAACTTGCGTAGTAATGATGTGTTGCTAGATACCGCTCATTACTTATGCTCCTAAATGGGTTTAGGGCATTGCCAACGTTAAAAGAACCTATAGGGTCACACACTAAGGACAATTAGATGGGGATTAGGTTCATATGATGAACCAAGAGGATTAGATTCATTTGATGAATCAAATTGGATTAAGAGTAATCCTAATTGGGCTAACTTGAGTTCGACTCAAGTTGATTCATGTGTTAAATGAGTCTAATTTAGATTTTGACTCATTGAATCAATTTAATTTAATGAATTAGATTCATTATATTAAGTTGGCTCGAATCAAATGGTTGGATTAGATCCACCATGGTAGAGATTGAGTCAAGTTTGACTTGACTTGAGAAGGAAGACCAAAGGTCAATTTTGACTTGACCTTTTGCCACCTCATTGGTGAGTTGGCATTAGGTGGACCAATAATGATGTTCCACATCATCATGAGTGCCACCTCATGGAAGTTACAAAGTCACTCTCTTAATGGTTTCATATTAATTGCAATTAATGCAATTAATTTGTGTGTTTTTGAAAGTGGCCGGCCACTTGGTTTTTGGGGTGTGAATTGATTTTCCCATTCAAGTGGTGTAACTCCTTCTTCTTCCTTGTGTTCTTCCTCTCAAGCTCTCCCTTTCCCTCTCCTCCTTCCTTGGCCGAACCACATAGGTGCTAGCACACTTTGATTTTTGGTCACCTCCATCTAGTGTGTCCGTGTGGATACTTCTAGAGGACCGACACTTGACGGTCTTGAGATCCGGCATCATTTGGACGAGCGGGAACGCGAAGGGCTTCGCTTCGAAGGTATAACTTTCATCTAGTGTAGATCTAAAGTTTTACAAACTCGTACAAGAAAAAGTTTTTCGAAAAAGTTTTGTTTACGAATCTTTGCACGGATCTACCGCTTTGGGTGACTCGGGGTTTCCGCGACGCGAAAAAAGTGGTTTTCGCGGCCCGAAGAACCCAACACTCTAGTAGACTAGAGCTCAATAGAAGAGCATTCATCATCTCCTTTAGAGTTTGATTCTTTCGTTTCGAGTTTTGACCGATTTCCTTTCCAAACTCTTGTTGTCTTCTTCAATTCGAAGTCTAACCATGAGTTCTTCCACGTTCATCTGCTTCCGCTTGTGCTTCAAGTAGTTTTTAAAGTCCTTCAAATCAGGAGGTAGTTTTTCAATGATAGTAGTCACCTGGAAGGTTTCACTCAGAACCATTCCTTCTGAGTGGATCTCGTGCAAGATCACCTGAAGCTCTTGGAATTTGCTGATCACCATATTGGATTCAGCTATCTTTTAGTCTAGGAATCGACCCACGATGGACTTCTTGTCTCTACATCCTCCATCTTATACTTCTTGTCCAGGGACTCCTATAGTTCCTTAGTTGTTCTCTTCATACTATACACAACGTACAGTGAGTCGGCAAGACAGTTGAGGATGTAGTTTTGGCAAAGAACTCAGAATGAGTCCATGCCTCCACTATGCTGATGGTTTGCGCATCAGCATTCTTAGCACGCTTGGGAGGGTCCTCGGTCAAGAATCGAGTCAGATTGAGTGTGGTCAAGTAGAAGAGTATCTTCTGCTGCCATCTCTTGAAATACAATCTAGTGAACTTCTTTAGCCTTTCCCCGTGGTTGATTGTCACAGTTCTAATTGGGGCAGAGGGGGCCTTCATGTGTTGAGTCTATTGCACCTCAACACTTTATTCTATGGTCATCTCAACAGAACGAAGTATGTTTCAAGATTGTTAGACAATCTGTTGCCGGAGATATTTGAAAAATTACTGAATTGAAATTACACAAAATCAATTCTAACTTATTTATTGAGATGACCTGAGCAGATAATCTCAGGCTGTCATCGGGGCTGGTTCTGCCAAGCTTCCAATGGTCCGTGTTGTAGAGTTGATGCAGTGTGTAGCAGAATCGGGAGTCAATCTCCGAGTCGGGAAGGGAATTCACTGAGTAAGATACTGAGGCCTGCTGTCAGCGTAGTTTCCTTGAAACAAATTTGCCCCACCTCCAGTTGTGCTTCAAGGTTTTCACGGATCGTCTATTTCCCAGGATATAACGGCAAAACTACACACGCAAGCAAGCACTAGTTGTTTGTAGCGAACTGAGAATGCACCTGAGTGCTATCACGAATTGTTCAGCCGTCCGGATGACAACTGAGGGAGTTTTTGTGGGAGAACACGGGTGGACAAAGGTTCGCTTCCTGCTCTTCCTCTTGCTCTCTCTTTCGCTTATCTTCCGCTACTCTCTATCCTTTACTCAAGATCTAACCTCCTTATATAGGAGTACTCACCTTGCCTGTAATGAATGATCAAATTATGGTCATTTAATGCTGGATTTAATGTCGTCATTAATAAGTTTAATGTCTTCATTAATGTCTAGATATTACGGAATCATTATTAGGGCATCTGTAATGGTGGGTTTATAGCATAAGATTTATATTATAAACCTTTCATTATAAACCCCACCCCCACTACATGAGTGAGGTTTATATTTTTTTTATAAACCGGTCCCAAAATCTTGGGGCCGGTTTATACCTTATAAAAAAATAAAAAATTGCATGTCAATCTTAGCCTCTAATTATTTTTTTAATTCATTTTTTACAATGACTATTTTTTGGAATAACGACTATTTTTTTACCCATAAATTATCTTGCAATGTTTCATTTTTTTTCCATCAACGGTAGTAATCCACCTCTGCTTTTATTTTGATCCTATCATCGTAATTTTTATCTAAAATGGATGAAAATTACAATAACTCTTTTATGAATTATTTGAATTCTTCAAATATTGAAGGAAGATCTGTTGGTTGCTACTCGGAAAGCCTAGAGGTTCCACTGTACAAAAATTTTGTACAAAGGTCTGAACCTTTTCCTAGCTACCATGTGTTCTTTTAAATTAAATTTTGGATCGCCTGCGGAACTTAACACGTTTGATCCAAAACTTAATCTATTTGTTCTTTTAGGTTTTGACTTGGATCTCCTGCGGAACTTAACACGTTCGACCCAAGTCACCTTAAGTTATTAATTCCATTAAATATTAATTTCCATAATCGGTTCCCAGTACTGACGTGGCGAGGCACATGACCTTCTTGGATATGGGAGCAACCACCACCGACTAGACAAAACCTTTTATAGAAAGCTAATATTTAATTTCCTAAAATAACTTTAGGTTAACCGAAAAGAACAATCAAATCACAAGGAAAATAAAAACAAAAGAACACTATATCGAAAACGAATTCGAAACTCTAGAATCATATGCCATATTATTTTCATAAATAACTAGCATGATGCGGAAAGGAAAAATTACTAGTTATACCTTCTAAAACACCTCTTGATCTTCTACCGTATTCCTCTTCTAACCTCGGACGTTGTGTGGGCAACGATCTTCCGAGATGAGAACCACCAAGCACCTTCTTCTTCCTTACAAGTTTCGGCCACCACAATTCTCCAAGAGAAGTAGAGGTCCGGCCACCACCACCAAGCTCCAAGGGATGCAAGAAACAAAACCACCTTTCTCTCCTTCTTCTCCTAGCTAGAACCGGCCACCATCAAGAGCTCCAAGAGAGGTTGCCGCCGGCCATAAGAAGAAGAGAAGAGGAAGAAGCTAGGGCCGGCCACCAAGGAGGAAAAGAGAGGAGAAGAATAATAGAGTTGATCACCCATGAAGGCACCTCTACCCCCTCTTTTATAATCCTTGGTCTTGGCAAATAAAGAAATTTAATTAAAAAATTCCTTAATTCTTTTGCCATGAAAAAGAAAAATTTATTTAATTAAAACAATTTTCCTATTCTCAATTTACATGGCGCCCACCATCAAGCTATAAACAAGGAGAGTTTTAATTAATTAAAACTTCCTAATTTGTCTCCAGAAATTTATAAAATTTCTCCAATAATTTTCCTTCATGGTGGTTAATAAAAGGAAATTTTATAAATTAAAATTCTTCTTTTAAACATGTGGATAATTTCCAAAGGAAAGTTATCTCTAAAAATTAAAATCTCTTTTCAATCTACAAATAAGGAAAGATATCAAATCTTTTCTTAATCTTTTGTAGAAACTAATAAAAGAGAATATTTAATTTTAAACTCTCTTTTAAATTATTATCATGGTTAAAAAGGAAAGTTTTCTTAAAAATAAAATCCTCCTTTCAATCTACAAATAAGGAAAGATTTCAAATCTTTTCTTAATCTTTTGTAGAAAGCTTTAAAAGGAAAGATTTAAATTTTAAACTCTCTTTTAAAACTATGATATCCACATAAGAAATAATTTTAATAAAAATCCTTTTAATATGATGTGGTCGGCCACCTAAGCTTGGGCTCCAAGCTATTGGCTGGCCACCTTTAGGCTTGGCCGGCCCTAAGCTTGAGCTTCAAGCTTAGCTTGGCCGGCCCCTATTGGTTGGGTAAGAAGGTGGGTATGTGGTGGGTATAAATCTCTATATACAAGAGGCTACGATAGGGACCGAGAGGAGGAATTGGTTTTGGTCTCCCGATAAAATTAAGCATCCCGTGTTCGCCCCGAACACACAACTTAATTTTATCAATGATAATTCATTCCACTAGAGAACTATCATTGAACTACCGCACCAATCCCAAATTATATTTTTGGGCTCCTTCTTATTATGAGTGTGTTAGTTTCCTTGTGTTTAAGATAACAAATGTCCACTAATTAAGTAAGTTACTGACAACTCACTTAATTAATATCTAGTTCCAAGAGTAGTACCACTCAACTTCATCGTCATGTCGGACTAAGTCCACCTGCAGGGTTTAACATGACAATCCTTATGAGCTCCTCTTGGGGACATTCTCAACCTAGTATCTCTAGGACACAGTTTCCTTCTATAATCAACAACACACACTATAAGTGATATCATTTCCCAACTTATCGGGCTTATTGATTCATCGAACTAAATCTCACCCATTGATAAATTAAAGAAATAAATATCAAATATATGTGCTTGTTATTATATCAGGATTAAGAGCACACACTTCCATAATAACCGAGGTCTTTGTTTCTTTATAAAATCAGTATAAAAGAAACGACCTCAAATGGTCCTACTCAATACACTCTAAGTGTACTAGTGTAATTATACAGTCAAGATAAACTGATACCTAATTACACTACGACCTTCTAATGGTTTGTTCCTTTCCATTTTGGTCGTGAGCTACTGTTTATAATTTATTAGGTTGATAACATAATCCTCTGTGTGACACCACACACCATGTTATCTACAATATAAATTAATTGAACAACTACATTTATCACAAATGTAGACATTTGACCAATGTGATTCTTATTTCTAGATAAATGTTTATACCAAAAGCTAGGCTTTTAGTATACACTCTAACAATCTCCCACTTATACTAAAAGACTAAGCTGCTATATCTGCTGCCATACATCTGATTCCTAACCCTTCAACATGTCCATCAAAAGCTCTTGCCTTAAGGACCTCGGTGGAAGGATCTATAGGTCATCACCTGATGCAATCTAGGCAGCAACAACTTCTCCTCGTTTATACGATTTCTCGTATTGGGTGGTACTTGCGCTCTTTTGTGTTTACTTGCCTTTATAGACTTATGGTTTCTTCGAGTTTGCTACTGCACCAATATTATTACAATAAATTGTAATAATCTTTGGACAAACCAGAAATCATATCTAAGTCTATCTTGAGATTATTGAGTCATTCAGCTTTTATAGCTACCTCAGAGGCTTGCCATATACTAAGCTTCTATGGTGGAGTCCAGAAAAACACCTATGCTTATCACTCTTCCATAGTTATGACTTTACCTCCTAAAGTAAACACAAAACCCCGAGGTTGACTTATTATTGTCCCTATCCGATTGGAAGTCAAAATCCATGCAACCCACAAGGACCAAATTAACTGTCTTGTAAGCTAGCATATAATCTCTAGTGCCTCTAAGGTACTACAATATATGCTTTACTGCAGTCCACTATCCTTGTCCAGGGTTACTTTGATATCTGCTAACTATGCCTTTGGCAAAACAGATTTCTGATCTCGTGCATAGCATACATTAGGCTTTCAACAGCCGTACCATAAAGAATTGCCTATATTTCCTTTATCTCCTTTGATGTCTACAGAGACATATCTTTAGATAAAGTTACTTCATCCTAAAAAGGTAAGAAACTTTTCTTGGAGTTTTGTATGCTTAAAACGAACAAGGATTTTTCCGATGTATGAAGCTTGGGATAAGTAAAATATTCTTTTCTTGCGATCCCTTATTATTTTGATCTCAAGAATATATACATTCTCCCAAGTCCTTTATATCGAATTGTTTGGACAACCATACCCTTACTTCTGACAACATTTTGATATTGTTTCCAACTACCAAAAATGTTATCTAAGTATAGTACAAAAATTACCACCACGTTTCCATCACATCTTTTGTATACACAAGACTTATCCGGTTACTAAATCCATAGATCTGGATTACTTTGATAAACCGGATATTCCAAGACCTTGAAGCTTTGCCTCAGTCCATAGACTGATTGAGCTTACACACAAGATGCTCTTAGCCCTTTGCAATGAACCCTTCTGGTTGCTTTATATGGATGTTTTCTTCAAGACTTCCATTAAGGAATGCTGTCTTGACATCCACTTGCCAAATAGATAAAAGAATCCGAATAGACTTAAGCATGACTACTAGTGAAAAAGTTTCCTTTTTCATCAAGCCTTGCTTTGAAAGTTACTACCTTCCTGTCTATCCCTCTTTTCCTATTATAGACCTTTTTACACCCAACGGCTTTTACACCATTTGATGATTCTACAAGCTTCCAGATTTTATTAGAATACATATATTCTAATTCTTTTATTCATTACTCTTTGCCAAGATGTTGCATCTTTATCTTGGAGTGCTTCATCATATGACCGGAGATCAGGTTCATGTCCTCCAGGGATCGAGTCCAAAAACTCTCCCAAAACATAAATCTTTTTAGGTTGCCTAACAACCCTCCCACTACGATGAGGCACTTTCTGCAATTGTGTATCATTTGTGATACGTCTTGCAGTTTCTTGTGATATTTCATCTTGTACAGTTGGTACTAGATTAGACATGTCCTTTATTATTTCCTTAAGAACAAATTTACTTATGGGCATGAGGTTTATTACATAGTCCTTTTTTAAAAATCGGTTATTGATGCTAACAATAACCTTCTGATTTTTAAGACTATAAACCTACTTTCATTTCTCTAGGATAACCCACAAACAAGTGAATTCCTGTCCAACTTATCATTGTCTCTCTTCAGCATATGTGCTGGACTACCCGAATCCGAATATGCTTCAAAATAGGCCTACACCTATTCAGCAATTCTATATGAGTAGAGAGTTCTGACTTTGGAAGGTACTATGTTCACTTCCGTTTCCAGAGTATATCCTTAAAATGAATTTGGTAATTTTCTAAATAACTCATCATCAATCTACTTATTTCCATAAGAGTCCTATACCTTCCTTTTTCTACACCATTCTGTTGGGATATACCTAGGTGTAGTTAGTTGGGATTGAATCCCTACTTCTGATAAGTGACTCCTAAATTCTCCCAAGAGGTACTTTCCACTACGATCTCACCGTAGTGTCTTGATACTTTTACCTTGACATTTCTCCACATCAGCCTCATACTCTTTGAACTAATCAAAGCACTTAGACTTGTGGCACATCAAGTAAATGTATCCGTATATCAAATAGTTGTCTATAAAATAGACGAAATATTTGAAACAACCTCTTGCTTGGATAGTCATAGGATCACACAAATCAGAATGAACCGATTTCAACATATCTTTGACCCCATACCCCTTGGACTTAAAAGCTTCTTGGTTATTTTCCTTCCAAGTAAGACTCGCAGGTTGGAAAGATTTCCACTACTAATGAACTCAAAAGTTCATCAGCTACCAATGAATCCTACTTAAGTTAATATAACCTACCCTTAGATGTCAAAGATATAATTGGTTCATTTTCGAAGGTTGCTTTCTCTTAAGTTAGAAGATGTGTTATTAATTTCCATTTGTTGCATCATGGGAGTTATTGGATTATAAATTGTCAACCAACATACCAGAATAGATAACTTGCCTATTTTTCTTGATAACAACTTAGTTATCAAAATAGACACAATATCTATTCTATAATAGTTTAGAAACTGAAATCAGGTTCTTTCTAAACTTAGTATGTAAAGACAATTCCTAATAATCCAAATTTTATTCCTATTAGAGAATAAACCTCTCCCACTGCAACAGCTGCTACTTTTGCAGTAGTGCCCATGTGGACGGTGTTTTTTATTTTCATTTAGTTGTCGGGTTTCCTGGAACCCTGCAATGAATTGCAGACATGATCAGTGGCTCCCATATCTACACACCAGGTACCGGTAGATAACTCCACTAAACATGTATCAACTAATAAATAAAATACACCTATATTGTTCTTAGTTCTAAGAGGACAGTCTACCTTAATGTCCAAATTCTATTTCCAATCAATTATAATTGGGACCACTAAGTCTATCCTAAAGTATATCAGCTAGGGATTGACCATCTTCCTAAGAATCACAAAAATATTTGGTTAAGACCAACTCCTTAAAAATCCCCATGAATTTTGTATGCCACGTTAGTGTGGACGTATACAAATTCAAAGAGGAAATTTTATCATTTAATTTTATTATCTCGTCAACCTTACTTTATGACGAATAAAATTAATAGTTGGTCTATCTTTAATCAAATATTTGGTCAAGACTCTAAATTTAAAATAATATTGATTCCTCTAACAATACTATTTAAATTTACCAACACCTCAAAACACCGTGAATTTTGCATGCCACGTTAGTGTGGACGTATACAAAATCAACATTTGTAAGAGGAGGGTTTTCACCCATTAACTATCTTGTCAGCGTAACTTTATGACAAATAAAATTATCTCAAACACCGTTAATTTTGTATGCCACGTTAGTGTGGACGTATACAAAATCAATCATTTGTAAGAGGGGTTTTAACCCTTTAATTTTATTATCTTGTCAACCTAGTTTTATGACAAATTAATAGTTGGTTTCATTTGGTCACACAAATAATAGCAGTGACTCCGATGGGGAGGATACTATTAGATGTGTCTAAGTGTATACCATTACTTGACACTAAGTCCATTAATAAGATTATGCCCCTTCCGTTGGGGAAGATCACACGCTCTTAATTAACTTCCTATAGTCATCCAAAAATGGAAGTCTGTTCTAGTGATCTGCAAACTAGCTCATCCGTTATGGAGGAAGGCACTTAGAGCCAACGCGCAAGCTTGTTTGCATCACTTACAAACCAGTAATGGAGACCATGGGATTTACTTAAAAATCCCTCTCCCACTTAGTTATTTATTAATGAGGAATTTTAACTATGCTAGCCTACTAAACTTGTAAACTAACATGCACACTGACAATATAAAAGCAATAAATAGAAAATCTAATTTTCAACTATTATGGCTTTTATCTCTAGTTGTCCTCCGTGTGTTGTCATCCCAAGCTGCTGCCATATTTGGCCACCGCCACCGGGTCTAGCTGTCGCATCCATCTTGCTCCTTGTTCCGCTGCGCCTCTGGTCCTTAGAAGGTTCCACGCTTTGCAAGATTCGATCCGCGACATAAATAGAATTTTACAATTTTGATCCTATATTCCATAAAAGGAATGTACATGTATCTAGATCAAAATAAAATCCTAATAAAACTAAATACGCTGCTGTATTTTATAATACAATCATGCACACATATAAATGCCCTTGACATGTCCAAGGGTCCAATCACACACATAAAACTATAAGCCATAATAGTTGGATCCTGCATCCACAAAGTTAGCACATCCTACTATTATCCTGCCTAAATTATGTATGACATGTGCATAATTAAACTAATACCAAATACACAGAGGCAAAACCCTAGCTCTGATACCAATTGTTGGTTGCTACTCGGAAAGCCTAGAGGTTCCACTGTACAAAATTTTGTACAAAGGTCTGAACCTTTTCCTAGCTACCATGTGTTCTTTTAAATTAAATTTTGGATCGCCTGCGGAACTTAACACGTTTGATCCAAAACTTAATCTATTTGTTCTTTTAGGTTTTGACTTGGATCTCCTGCGGAACTTAACACGTTCGACCCAAGTCACCTTAAGTTATTAATTCCATTAAATATTAATTTCCATAATCGGTTCCCAGTACTGACGTGGCGAGGCACATGGCCTTCTTGGATATGGGAGCAACCACCACCGACTAGACAAAACCTTTTATAGAAAGCTAATATTTAATTTCCTAAAATAACTTTAGGTTAACCGAAAAGAACAATCAAATCACAAGGAAAAGAAAAACAAAAGAACACTATATCGAAAACGAATTCGAAACTCTAGAATCATATGCCTCTTGTATTTAGTATTATTTCCATAAATAACTAGCATGATGCGGAAAGGAAAAATTACTAGTTATACCTTCTAAAACACCTCTTGATCTTCTACCGTATTCCTCTTCTAACCTCGGACGTTGTGTGGGCAACGATCTTCCGAGATGAGAACCACCAAGCACCTTCTTCTTCCTTACAAGTTTCGGCCACCACAATTCTCCAAGAGAAGTAGAGGTCCGGCCACCACCACCAAGCTCCAAGGGATGCAAGAAACAAAACCACCTTTCTCTCCTTCTTCTCCTAGCTAGAACCGGCCACCATCAAGAGCTCCAAGAGAGGTTGCCGCCGGCCATAAGAAGAAGAGAAGAGGAAGAAGCTAGGGCCGGCCACCAAGGAGGAAAAGAGAGGAGAAGAATAATAGAGTTGATCACCCATGAAGGCACCTCTACCCCCTCTTTTATAATCCTTGGTCTTGGCAAATAAGGAAATTTAATTAAAAACTTCCTTAATTCTTTTGCCATGAAAAGAAAAATTTATTTAATTAAAAATAATTTTCCTATTCTCAATTTACATGGCCGGCCACCATCAAGCTATAAACAAGGAGAGTTTTAATTAATTAAAACTTCCTAATTTGTCTCCAGAAATTTATAAAAAATTTCTCCAATAATTTTCCCTTCATGGTGGTTAATAAAAAGGAAATTTTATAAATTAAAATTCTTCTTTTAAACATGTGGATAATTTCCAAAAGGAAAGTTATCTCTAAAAATTAAAATCTCTTTTCAATCTACAAATAAGGAAAGATATCAAATCTTTTCTTAATCTTTTGTAGAAACTAATAAAAGAGAATATTTAATTTTTAAACTTCTCTTTTAAATTATTATCATGGTTAAAAAGGAAAGTTTTTCTTAAAAATAAAATCTCCTTTCAATCTATAAATAAGGAAAGATTTCAAATCTTTTCTTAATCTTTTATAGAAAGCTTTTAAAAGGAAAGATTTAATTTTTAAACTCTCTTTTAAAACTATGATATCCACATAAGAAATAATTTTAATAAAAAATCCTTTTTAATATGATGTGGTCGGCCACCTAAGATTGGGCTCCAAGCTATTGGCCGGCCACCTTAAGGCCAACTTTTAGGCTTGGCCGGCCCTAAGCTTGAGCTTCAAGCTTAGCTTGGCCGGCCCCTATTGGTTGGGTAAGAAGGTGGGTATGTGGTGGGTATAAATCTCTATATACAAGAGGCTACGATAGGGACCGAGAGGAGGAATTGGTTTTGGTCTCCCGATAAAATTAAGCATCCCGTGTTCGCCCCGAACACACAACTTAATTTTATTAATGATAATTCATTCCACTAGAGAACTATCATTGAACTACCGCACCAATCCCAAATTATATTTTTGGGCTCCTTCTTATTATGAGTGTGTTAGTCTCCTTGTGTTTAAGATAACAAATGTCCACTAATTAAGTAAGTTACTGACAACTCACTTAATTAATATCTAGTTCCAAGAGTAGTACCACTCAACTTCATCGTCATGTCGGACTAAGTCCACCTGCAGGGTTTAACATGACAATCCTTATGAGCTCCTCTTGGGGACATTCTCAACCTAGTATCTCTAGGACACAGTTTCCTTCTATAATCAACAACACACACTATAAGTGATATCATTTCCCAACTTATCGGGCTTATTGATTCATCGAACTAAATCTCACCCATTGATAAATTAAAGAAATAAATATCAAATATATGTGCTTGTTATTATATCAGGATTAAGAGCACACACTTCCATAATAACCGAGGTCTTTGTTTCTTTATAAAATCAGTATAAAAGAAACGACCTCAAATGGTCCTACTCAATACACTCTAAGTGTACTAGTGTAATTATACAGTCAAGATAAACTGATACCTAATTACACTACGACCTTCTAATGGTTTGTTCCTTTCCATTTTGGTCGTGAGCTACTGTTTATAATTTATAAGGTACTGATAACATGATCCTCTGTGTGTGACACCACACACCATGTTATCTACAATATAAATTAATTGAACAACTACATTTATCACAAATGTAGACATTTGACCAATGTGATTCTTATTTCTAGATAAATGTTTATACCAAAAGCTAGGCTTTTAGTATACACTCTAACAAGATCGTCTTCTCAAAATTCCACTGTTCGTCCTACACAATACGTTCAAAATTTCTCAAATACTCCATACATACCACAACGTCCTCAAAATGTCCCTCGAGCTCAATTTTATATGTATCCTCATGAATATATTTCGATGACGGGCAATCAATTTTTCATGCCGTCCTCTCCTTATGGATTTCATCCTCCAAATGCAGCCACGTTCCCTTTAGATGAATCAAGAAAGGTCGGCAGCAACAAGGATCCTGCAACGTCTTCTGTACCAAAGTCTTTGTTTCCGCCACATTCATCGCCTTTTGGGCTAGAAAACATTGCCATCAATAAGGATACAGAGACAGGCTATGACGATGATGCGAAGAAGAAGAAGATAGCTTGGTCACTAGAAGAGGACAAGGTGCTTGCAAGGTCATGGATCTCTGTAAGCACCGATCCAGTGATTGACAATGCACAGAAGGAGGAAGCTTTCTGGAAACGTATCACAGAGAAGTACAATGGACATCGACCTGCTAGTATTGTGGAGAGACAATTGAAGCAGATAAAATCACATTTCTTTAACCTCCAAAGGTTGGTGAGCGAGTTTAGCGGAATCTATAATAAGTGGCATAGTAATCGTGTAAGTGGTTGGAGTGACGATGACATACTAACAAAGGCACATGAAGAGTGGATGAGTAATAAAAAGAACAAGTCTTTCAAGTACGAACATATGTGGAGAATTCTCATACACATCATCTTCTAATCCAAATACGAGTGTTGATGTGGAAGACTACGAAGTCTGCACTCGTCCAAATGACCAAAAGAAATCTAAGAGGAAGGGTAAAACCAAATCTACAATATTCAAAGATCTTAAAGAAAAGATGGAGAAAACATTGGAAAAATTTACAGACTACAATCAGTGAAAGTTAGAGACTTTGGATACTGCTAATGAAAACAAGAAATCGGAAGCCTTCCAACGTGAGTATGAAATTCTTATGAAAGATATCGTAGGAATGACGGAGGAGCAGCTTCGTATACATAGTCATGCTTGTCAAATGATTAAAAAGAAATAGGGTCTGGAGTAGACTTATATTTTTATCTTGTATGTTATTTTTTAATTGCATTATCTTATGTAATGTTATTTTATCAAATTATGTAATTTAGTTTTCATTAAATTGACTTTTAAATTATCTGTAATTGCATGCCCATGAAATTAATTATATAGTCGTTGTTTTCAGACAACTAGTAAAATAATAATTAGTGTTTTATATAGCCGTTATATTTGTTTCCCTTTAAATACAAGCTTCAACCCCTCACTTTTATTATCAATTGTACTCATTTCTCTCTAATAATTTTATTGCCTTCATTTTTTTTCATTCTCTGTTACAATATGTTTGAAGATCCAAATCACTTCAGCAGCAATAGGATCAATGAACTCTTTGAAGAAGAGTTGATGGATGATACGGATCAGGAAATGATGCTGTTGATACTTGAACAACAACAAATGCTACTCGAGTTAGCTCAAAGTACTTTCAGCGGAAGACATAAAAGAAGGTATTTGGATCGAGATTGTGAAGCCGGACATGCTCGTCTTGTTGATGATTACTTCACTAATGCACCGATATTTCATAGTGAAGTATTCCGGCGGCGATTCCGCATGCGAAGAAAGTTATTCCTTCGCATAGTCGAAGCCGTGCAAAATCATTCCGAATATTTCCAGTTGAGGGTCGATGCAACTGGCAAAAAAGGTTGGTTGCCACTTCAAAAATGTATAGCTATTATCCGTCAATTGGCGTATGGAGCCCCTGCCGACCATTATGATGAATACCTATGAGTTGCTGAAAAAACTTCCATCGAATGCTTGTTCAACTTCTGTCGATGTGTAATTAACGTATTTGGGGCACGATACTTGAGAAGACCCAATGCCACTGACATTCAATGTTTGCTCGAAATGCATGAACAGAGACACAGTTTCCCTGGTATGTTTGGTAGCCTTGATTGTATGCATTGGGAATGGAAAAATTGTCCGGTTGCTTGGAAAGGTCAGTTTACTCGAGGCGATCATGGAGTCCTAACAATTGTTCTTCAAACAGTTGCATCGGCAGACTTGTGGATATGACATGCTTTTTTTCGGATCGTAGGATCGCGAAATGATATCAACATGCTTAACGAATCATCTTTATTCAACAATGTATTATAAGGAAATGCACCAGAGGTTAATTTTACAATAAATGACACACAATATACGAAAGGATATTATCTAACAGACGGGATCTATCCGCAATGGGCTACTTTCGTCAAGAGCTTTCCCTGCCCCCAGGATCCCAAGAGAAAGAAATTCAAGGAAAGACAGGAGACTGCAAGAAAAGATGTCGAGTGGGCATTTGGGGTGCTCCAATCTCGTTGGGCAATAGTCAGAGGTCCTTGTCGATTTTGGTACAAGAGTAACTTGAAGGATATCATGCTTACGTGTATAATTTTGCCTAACATGATAGTTGAGAACGAGGAGGATGCAGTAGGAAATTGGTCAGATGAAGATGGTAACGATCCTCCTGCACAGATAAATCAAGGTTCGACAAAAGAATTCCGAGAGTACATAAGGAAAAATTACGAGCTACGTGATAATCAAGTGCATCATCCGCTTCGAGCCGATTTAGTTGAACACATATGGACACACTATGGCTGAGATGAATAAAGAGTAATTTATTAATTTTGAAGCACTTAATTATCTAATGTTTAATTTTATACAATATTTTGTAAAACATCATGAAACTCTTAATCTTGCACCACTTCTCTTTATTACGTGATCAATAAATTTTTTAATTTATTTTTATCAAATTATTATTTTTACATAAATAAATGTAAAAAATTTAAAATACTAATAAAATTATAAATTAAATTAAAATATTAATTATTATTATATATAGAGTAAATGAAATTATAAATACAGATAAGTGAAAAATAAAAATAAATACATTTATAGTGGGGTTATAAAAAGTTATTGGAGAGGGTTATGATAGTGGAGAGGTTTTTAAAATGAGTGGGGTTTTTAACTTTTGATATGACAATGATGTGACGGAATATAAACCTCTTCAAGAGGTTTACGATTACGGATGCCCTTAATAGGTTTAATGCTGTCATTAATGTCGAGACGTTACGAAGTCACCATTAATGAGTTTAATGTCACAATTAATGTCGAGACGTTTCGGAATCGTCATTAATTTCATATTAATACTTCCGTTACCCTCTTAAGCAGGTAGCAAAAAGAGATTCGGTAGCAAAACGCTGGTTTATTCACTTGGACAAATCTTGCCTTGACCGGTCTGGCATTCGACGTGTGCAGGTCATGCTTGCACATAAGTCAACCTTGGTTCAGTACAATCCAGGCCCTGGATTTGCACCCACCCCTGCACACCCACGCATGTGAGAGTCTCTCCCCATGCATACATTTACAACATTAATGCATGCGCTATAATTTAAACCAACAATAAAGCCAAGAGACTTCTAATGTGAGACTAACAACTCATGCTCAATAGAGTCTCTTCATCTCCACCTCTTTATTCCATTCACATTTCCAACCGTGGTCTCAACTTTTTTCATGTCTATTGATCCCTCATTGGATAATGCAGGTATTGTTGGATACGATTTTGCAAACCAAAATCTTGGTGCCATCGATCGTTGAAAGTCAAGTTTGATTTCAAAATCGAAATCTATGTTTTGCGTAGATAAATCTGGACTATTAATTTGCTAAAAATGATTATGGGTGAATGAGAAATTAATTGTTCAAAGATGTGCTCAAATTAACATTATGGAAAAAGATGGGGGTTTAGTTCCACATCGTTAACCGGCGGGAGCCAGCGTTTCCTTATATGTGTTGCTGTGTTAATGTTGTCAACGACGTACCAGCCGCCATCCCTCACGCTGAGAAGCTGGAGAAATTCAACGGAGCCGACTTCAAAAGATGGCAGCAGAAGATGCTGTTTTACTTAACCACGCTGAACCTTGTACAGTTTTTGCGTGAAGACCCACCAGCCGCTACGGAAGATAATTCCGGTAGTAAGGTTGCTCACGATGCGTGGTCACATGGTGACTTCCTGTGCCGCAATTACGTTCTTAACGTGCTGGACAATGCGCTATATAACGTATATTGCATGATAGAGATGGTCAAATCTCTGTGGGAATCGCTAGAGAAGAAATACAAAACCGAAAACGTCAGACTGAAGAAATTCATCGTCGACCGATTTTTGGATTTCAAAATGGTGGATTCCAAAAGCGCCACGTCTCAAGTCCAAGACATACAACTAATAATGCATGATCTGGACGCCCAAGGAATGTCGCTGAACGAGTCGTTCAAGGTTGTTACAGTAATTGAGAAACTCCCTCCGTCATGGAAGGATTTCAAAAATTACCTAAAGCACAAGCAAAAGGAGATGGGAGTTGAAGACCTTATCCTGCGGTTGCGGATAGAGGAGGATAATAAAAAATTATCCGACTCTAGAGGAACGAAGTGGACAGTCGACGAGATGTCCAACCTGACGGAACCAAAAGCCAAGAAGCCGAAACAACTGAAATAGAAGTCTTAAGGCAAGAAGTTCAAGGGCACGTGCTACAACTGTGAAAAGTCAGGACACATGTCCAAGGGCTGCAGACGCCCGAAGAAGACAACCAAGAGTCAGAAGAATGTTGCGAACCAGGTCGTAACTTCTGCTGACATAGATCTCAGCACCATGGATCTCACTGCGGTCGTGTTTGAAGCCAACATGGTGGACAACCTGAAGAAGTGGTGGATCGATACTGGAGCTGTAGGACCGATGCGGCCGGCTAGAAGGGGGGGTTGAATAGCCCTGAGTAAAACACAACCCTTTCTCGGACAATTAAGCTAACACTTGAAAAATAGATTGAACAGAAAATAAAGCATAAAAACGAGGCACCGGTTTTAACTTGGTTACAACCGGGGAGGTTGTTAATCCAAGGAAGATTGTTGCACTAAAAACTCCTTCAGGCGGAGAAGCCTCGTTTACAGCAGTGTAGGCACAAAAAGAAAGAAGCTAATCAAAGAAATGGAAGCACACAAGTGTTGTTTACAATTTCTGAACTTGAAATTCAAAAAATAATAGAAATTAACATGATACAAATTGTTGCATGTTTAATATTTTTTGCTTTAAATCTGAAAAAGTGTGACTTAAGAATTTCTGATAAATTAAAATGGAAATTTAAACCTTCTGATTAAAGTATAAACTATATAAATAAATAAATGCATAGAAAATTTCTCTTTATGTTATTAATTCTCTGAAATTTTCTTGCATAAAGCTTTCTGTTTAGAAACTTCTTAATCTTGATGTCGAATGACTTAGAAATTTGTCTTGACTTAGAAATATTTCCCTGAAAATTATTGAAATATAGTTTCAAAATTTTTTTAATGTCAACCCTTAGATTTCGTTTGTACCCCATTTTTATTGTGATCAAAGGGGGAGAAGGGAAAGTATAAGTCTAGGGGGAGGTAGAAAAAATTGAAAATTAAAATTTGGAATGTTTGAAATTTAATTTTTTCTATCATGTTGCATGTTATTGCAATAAACTGTTTAATTTCATATCTATTGTTGACCCTAGCTTAACTTGGGTTGATCACACCAAAAAGGGGGAGATTGTTGGAACCCCAAGGTTGTTTTGGTGTGATCAACAAGTTAAGTTAGGTCCTGCGTTGTTTCTAACCTTGTGTCTAAGTGTGCAGGAGCTTAGGAGCACAGGTACTCGAGCGGAAGACGCAGCTAGCGAGAAGGACGGCACGCTGTGCGTCCGAGGGACGAGGTGCTGCGGAAGAGTACACCGGCGGACGAGAAAATTGACTTAGAAATCTTTTATTTATTTATTACAAGTGGTATCAGAGCGAGGACGCTTCAGGAGGACTAACCGCCGATCGAAGCAAGAAAGATGGCCGGACCAAGCATCGTTCCACCAAAATTCGAGGGGAACTTCACAGACTGGAAGCGTCGTATGGAGGTATTTCTAAAAACCGAGATTGAAATTTATTTTATTATGAAATACGGTTTTGTAGCTCCAACAAATCAGAACGGTGAAGAAAAAGAAGAAAGCAATTGGACAAAAAAAGAGCAGAATGAGTTCGTAGCAAACAGCCGTGCGGAACATCACCTGCTAAGCGTATTACCGCCTCAGGAAGTAAACCGCATCGGAAGCTACTCATCAGCTAAAGAACTTTGGAATAAGTTTCTAGAACTCCACGAAGGCACATCCGAAGCGAAGCTCGCTAGAAGGGACATCCTCCGAAACAAACTAATGAACATCCGCTTGGAGAAAGGTGAGAAAGTAGCCGGTCTACATGCAAAGGTAAAAGAACTAGTCTTGGTCTCGAGAACCTCGGTGAAAAGGTAACAAATCGGGACGCCTTACGCTACGCACTCAACGCCTTTCCCTGAACTCCAGAGTGGACGTCAATCATCGACGCCTACTACATCTCAAAGGACCGGAGGTAAGTACATTAGAGGAATGTTTTCTACTCTTGAATTACACGAAACTAGATGTGCGGGGAACAAAGGATACAACCCGGACTATAGCGCCGAACACAACTCGGAAGGATGAACTCGAGTCGACTCAAGACGATCAAGAAGCGCACATGATAAGAAATTTTAAAAAATTCTTTAGGTCTAATAAATTTAAAATGCAGAATAAAAAGAATCAAAAAGGAGGAAGAAAGGTGCGATGCTACCAGTGTCAGAAGGAGGGACACATAAGAGAAGACTGCCCAGAACTCAAAAAGGACAAAAGGAAGTCTCCCAAGAAACACAACCTAAAAGCAACTTGGGATGACACTTCTTCATCTGAATCAGAAGCTCAAGAATACGGGATAGCACTGATGGCAAGCTACGATGGACAAAGTATATCAGAATCGAGCAACGATGAAGAGGGAGCGACCTCGGATGAAGGCAGCGAAGCAGGGGGAGATTCAGGCTTTAAGTCTGACATGGTAAGTGAGGTATGCCTCTTACCCCCTGATCAACTTTACTCTGGCATTAAGGCAATGACTAAATCCATGTATAAATTAGAAAAAGAAAATGCCAAATTAAAAAATGAAATTTTGGAAACAAAAGGAATTTTAGCAAAATCATGTCTTATAGAGGATTTTGATAAATTGAAAATTGAAAATGAAAAACTAAAAGAAGAAATAGAAAGATTGAAAAAATATAAAAGTTCAAATATTTCTACTTTTAGAAATTATAGAGGTTTAAATTGGTACTATAGATTTCATCAAAGTCAAATTAGAAATATATCAAAAATCTATGTACCTAGGAAATACTTGGTTAACCCTGTAGGTAGGAACCTCTACTGGGTTCCAAAAACTTGTTTAATTTAAAATTAGACTTAGCATTTTCAGCAAGGAAATTAAACGACTAATTTCATTATGAGGCTTTGTCTAAGGGAGTGGTTGTTGCTCCAATAACCAAGAAGGCCTAGTGCCTTGCCACGACCTGGAAGTCAAGTATCGAAATGAAAAGTTTAATTGACTAACTGAAAAAGCATTAATTTAATTTACCTAATGCTTTAAAAGAGTTATTCAATTTGTGTTAGAAAATATTTAAAAAAATATATATAATAATAATAATAATAATTTTTTTTAAAATTTCTGATAATTATTGACTTAGATGTTGTTTTATTAACTTAGAAATTTTTCTATGAATATTGTCTTAGACATTTTCCTTTGAAACATTGCCTTAGAAATTAATATTAATTGCTTTAGAAAGTTTTATGAAAATTCACCTAAATTTTTTTTTACCTTAGACTTGTTTAAAGAACCCCTATTTTTAATGTGATCAAAGGGGGAGAAGAATGTTAAGTCTAGGGGGAGGTATATAAACTTTTTTATGAAATATCTTAACTTGTTTTTATTGCCCCTATTACAAATAAATTGTTTTTATTGCATCTGTTTTTCCCTAGCTTAACTTGGATTGCTCACATCAAAAAGGGGGAGATTGTTGGAACCCCGAGGTGTTTTGATGTGATCAAACCAAGTTAAGTTAGGTCCTGCGTTGTTTAACCCTTGTGTCTAAGTGTGCAGGAACTTAGGAACACAGGAAGTCGAGCGGAAGACGCGGTTAGCGAGAAGGACGGCACGGGAAAGAGCCGACGGGCTCGGTGCGTCCGAGGGACGAGGTGTCCGCGGAAGAGTACACCGGTGGACGAGAAGAACGTGCGCGGCGTTCGAGGGACGAGAAATCGGGAAGGAAGGCTGCTCGAGGAGAAGGCCGGAACATGGGTTCGGGTGAGCCCTATTCCGGATGGCCGAGATCACCCAAGCTTGTGGAGCCGGAACAGAAGACCCGGACCGAGACGAGCTGAACCGAAGCGGAGCGACCAGACGGAAAAAGTCAACCAGAGTTGACTTTTGGGGTCCGGGGCGCCCGGAACCATCCGGGGCGCCCGGACCCCTCCGGGGCGCCCGGAACCATCCGGGGCGCCCGGAATATGGTTTTTGACCAGATCGAGTCAAACTCGATCTGAACGTTGGGGGATAAAGTTTTATCCCCCCAGGGCGCCCGGAACCCTTCCAGGCGCCCCGACCAAGGCTATAAATATAGCCTTGGTCCAGAAGCAAATCAATTAATCAGAACGACGAACTTGTAATCAACTTCTGTGTGCTTTACTTTTCTTCTTGTACGTTCAACGCTGTAAGAGGCTACTCTGCCCAGAGGAGAATCAGATAGTGCGCTTACATTCCTTGGATTAGCAATCCCCTGATTGCAAACCAAGTAAAACTCTGGTGTCTGTTTTTCTTTACTTAGTCTCTGCCTTTTTAATTACAAGTTCTTTTAAGTTAGTTGAATATCCGAGAAGGGTTTTTGGTTTTAATTTGTAGGGCAATTCACCCCTCCCCTCTTGCCGCCGCCGTCTGAAGCAACAAAACGATGGCCGGAGCTAGCGAATATCCACCAGCATTCAAGGGGGAGTTTTCTTCATGGAAGAAACAAATGGAGGTATATCTTAACTCTGATATTGGTATTTCACTAATAATGAAAACAGGTTATGAAGCACCAAAGACAACGAATGGAGAAGAACTCGATCTACGCCTATGGAACAAGAAGCAACGTGATGCGTCAATGGCAAACGGTCGGGCAAAGTTTCACATTCTAACCGCAATACCAAATGAAGATTTCGATAGAGTTGGCGAATACAACAGCGCAAAAGAACTTTGGGAAAAGTTCTTAAAACTCTACGAAGAACCAACTGAAGCCGAATCCGACTCTTTGATAGACACCGAGCTGCTGACAGAAGAGTCCGAAATCGAGGTAAGTACTACAACAGCCGAAGTACATCCCGAGATCGATGAAGGGGGAGAATCTTCGGAAGAAAGCAACTCGATAGGGGGAGAATCAATTACTGACAAGGTAAGTCAGGTATGGACTCGAACCTCTGATCAATTGAATGATTCAATCGAAGAATTGCCTAAAAATTTTTGCGAATCATCGAAAGAGTTTTTTATATTAGAAAATCAATTGTTAAACTTATCCTGCAAATTTGAAATATTATCGAAAGAGTTCTTCGAATTTCAAAATAGCGTATTAAAAGAATTTTGCAAGTTAGAAATCTCGTCGAAAAACTTTTGTAAATTGTAAAATATTTTTTCGAAAGAATTATGCAAATTAGAAATGATGTCAAAAACTTTCTTCGAATATTTTTTCGAATTACAAATTACTTTCTCGAAAGAGTTTTGTAATTCAGAAAATGAGTCATCGAAAAAGTGTTTCGGATTAAGAAATCTATTATTAAAAAATTCCTGCAAATTAGAATTAAAAAATTCTTGCAAATTACAAAATATTCTTTCAAACGAATTTTGCACATCGTTGAAAGAATTTTTTATAGCGTCGAAAAATTTTATCAAGTTAGAATCTATGCTATCGAAATATTTTCGTGAACTTGAAATTCAAAAAATAATAGAAATTAACATGATACAAATTGTTGCATGTTTAATATTTTTTGCTTTAAATCTGAAAAAGTGTGACTTAAGAATTTCTGATAAATTAAAATGGAAATTTAAACCTTCTGATTAAAGTATAAACTATATAAATAAATAAATGCATAGAAAATTTCTCTTTATGTTATTAATTCTCTGAAATTTTCTTGCATAAAGCTTTCTGTTTAGAAACTTCTTAATCTTGATGTCGAATGACTTAGAAATTTGTCTTGACTTAGAAATATTTCCCTGAAAATTATTGAAATATAGTTTCAAAAATTTTTTTAATGTCAACCCTTAGATTTCGTTTGTACCCCATTTTTATTGTGATCAAAGGGGGAGAAGGGAAAGTATAAGTCTAGGGGGAGGTAGACAAAATTGAAAATTAAAATGTTTGAAATTTAATTTTTTCTATCATGTTGCATGTTATTGCAATAAACTGTTTAATTTCATATCTATTGTTGACCCTAGCTTAACTTGGGTTGATCACACCAAAAAGAGGGAGATTGTTGGAACCCCAAGGTTGTTTTGGTGTGATCAACAAGTTAAGTTAGGTCCTGTGTGTTTTTAACCTTGTGTGTAAGTGTGCAGGAGCTTAGGAGCACTGGTAGTCGAGCGGAAGACGCAGCTAGCGAGAAGGACGGCACGCGGTGCGTCCGCGGTACGAGGTGCTACGGAAGAGTACACCGGCGGACGAGAAGGAAGCGTGCGGTTGTTCCGAGGGACGAAAGCCAGAGCAGAAGATTGCTCGAGGAGCAAGAGACGCAGCTAGCAAGAAGGTCGGCACGGGGTGCGACCGAGGGATGAAGACTGCGGATGAGTACGCTGGCGAACGAGAAGGAAGCACGCGGTAATTCCGAGGGACGAGAAGCCGGAGGGAAGCACGCTCGAGAAGACCGGAAGATGGGTTCGGTGAGCCCTATTCCGGATGTCGAGATCACCCAAGCAAGCGGAGCCGGAGCAGAAGACCCGGACCGAGGCGAGCCGAACCAGAGAAGAGGACCCGGAGAAAAAGTCAACTTCTGTTGCCGGAGCTGTCCGGCGCCGGAACCATCCGGGCGCCCGGAATGGACTTTCAACGGGATCGAGTTTTGACTCGATCCGACCGCTGGGGATAAAATTTATTCTGGGCCCCGGAACCCTTCCAGGCGCCCGGACCAAGACTATAAATATAGCCTTGGTCCAGAAGCTTAAAGATAACTCACTGATTGTAAATCCAGTGCTTGCACACTCTCTTTTAGTCTAAGCTTCTGTTTTCTGCACTTCAACGCTGTACGAGGCTTCTCCGCCAGAAGGAGTTTTATTGAGCTTAATCTTCCTTGGATTAACAACCACATCGGTTGTAACCAAGTAAATCTTTTGTGCCTCGCTTTTCTTTATGCTTTTAATTTACTGCTTAGTTTATTTATGCAAGTGTTAGCCTAAAGAGTTCGAGGAGGGTTTGTTTTCCTTTTTGTGTTAGCAGGATATCCAACAACCCCCTCCTAGCCGGCCCAACGGTCCTACAGGAGCAACCCGCCACGTCTGTTCTGACAAGGCGATGTTCTCCAAGTACATCCTGATAGGTGGAAGAAAGTTCTATATGGGCAATTCCATGACGCCCCCGATTGTTGGATTCAGAAAAGTAGTTCTAAAAATGATGTCTGGGAAGGAGCTAACTCTCATTGATATGCTCCATGTTCCCGACATCAGGAAGAACTTAGTTTCTTGATCGACACTTGTTAAAGCTGGATTCAAACTAGTGTTTCAGTCCAACAACTTTGTACTTACAAAGAACGGTGTCTTCGTAAGAAAGGGGTATTTGGAACAAAGTTTGTTCAAAATGGTTGTAATGACTGTATACCGTGATTTTGATGGTAATAAAATAAAAGCTTTCAGCTAGATTATTGAGTGTTTCAATTTATGGCATGATCGGTTTGGGCATGTCAATAATAAGACTCTGAAATGTCTCGTCAAACTAAATTTATTACCAAACATCGATGTTGATGAAACACACAAATGTGAAGTGTGCGTGGAAGCAAAAATAATGAGACTACCTTTTCATTCAGTGGAAAGGTCGACGACTCCTCTAAAATTAGTACATAGTGATCTATGTGACTTAAAATTCATACAAACTAGAGGAGGTAAAAAGTACTTTATTACCTTTATCGATGACTACACGAGGTTCTGTTATGTCTTTCTTTTAAAAAGTAAAGACGAAGCCCTAGAAGCTTTCAGAACCTATAAAACGGAAGTTGAGAATCAACTTGATAAACGAATTAAAATAATTCGTAGCGATAGAGGTGGAGAATATGATGTGTCGTTTGATTAATTCTGTTTGGAACCTAGAATTATCCATCAGATAACGACGCCTTACTCACCTCAATCGAATGGTGTGTTGGTGCGGGAAGCATCCGACGATCGAACTTAAGTTTTGATAATGACAAAGAGATTCAAAGTTAAGATTCCTTGTTATCTAATGTGCTTAAATGAGATTGTAGGAAAGTCCTAACTGCGGTTAGGCAGGTGAAAAACCCTAGGGCGTGGTAACCCTAGGTCTTAGGGGGTGGTAACCCTAGGTGGTAGGAAAATCCTAAGGGGTGGTAACCTTAGGTCCTAGGGGGCGGTAACCCTAGGTGGAGGAAAATCCTAAGGGCGGGTAACCTTAGGTCCTAGGGGGTGGTAACCCTAGGTGGAGAAAAACCCTAGGGGGCGGTAACCCTAGGTCCTAGGGGATGATAACCCTAGGCAGAAAGTCCAGTCGGTCTGGAGGACCGGACTGGCACCAGGTAATTTCTCCTGAGGGGAGTAGGTGAGGACGCATTCCCCGTAGAGGGAACAGTAGGCGTCGGGTCGACCTAGGGTTTCCGGTTGGAAATCCGAAGTCAGATCAGGACAGTCCGTTGACTGTCGATATTTCATTTAGCATACCTATTTAGTGCTAACTTTGTGTTGCGGGGTATTTTTGGGACTAACGTATCTTGCAGGTACAAAGGAGCAACCTTAAGCCTCGGATAAACAGTGTCCGAGACGCCTCCATGGAGCTTGGAGGCGCCTCGGGTGCAAAGGAGTGAAGTCTGCGCACAACACTGGTTGGAGGCGCCTTAAAGGAGCTTGAGGCGCCTCGGACTGCATGGAGGCGCCTCAAGCAAGATAAGAGCAGAAATGTTCAGTGCACATCCACGCGGCTGACTCGGCGGATTTGAGGCGGCTCAATGGGGCTTTGAGGCTCCTCCAGTGGGCTTTATAAGGGGACTTGAGTAGCAGGTTCGATTATTCATCTTCCAAGTAACCTTCAAGCACCGAGCTGCTAACGAGACGTTCCGGACAAGCTACGACAAGCTCCCGACAACCCGGCACTCTGATCTCCTTAATTTTTGTTATCGGTATTACTTAAAATTCTGTTGTACTCAATTCATATCTGTACTTTGCGATTTGATAGTGAATTGCCCAAAGTAATCGCTCAACGAGCGAGGGATTTGGAGTAGGAGTCGCCCAAGGCTCCGAACCAAGTAAAAACACTTGGGTCTTTTCTGTGCTTGTTCTTTTTATTTCCGCTGCTTTAAACTCTCGAACAATTTCCAAATACGAAACAAGTGAAAGCCACGAGCGCTATTCATCCCTCCCCCCCCTCTAGCGCTTTCGATCCAACAATTACTATCAGAGCGGGGCCGCTTCGATTTGGTGCAACCACCAATCAAGTAATTTTTTCGTGGTATTTTCAGTTTTCCGGAGTCGATCGGAATTAGTATAATTACTATATTCCGATCTATTTCTCATTTGAATCGGTTTTGCTCGAGGCTGGTGCAACACCACTCGAGTTCATTTTTTTTATTATTCTAGCACTACTAATCCAAAACCAAGTCTTGTAATAGATTTTATTGTTTTTGTCTTGCAAGGTATCAATGGCCCAACAAGAGGGTTATAGCACTGTCCGTCCCCCGCTCTTCATCGGAGAGGACTTCGGTTACTGGAAAGGTAGAATGGAGAACTTCCTGAAGATCCAGTTCGAGACATGGATGATCGTCAAGACTGGTTTGGAACTACCAACTGATAAAGACGGCAAACCTACACCCTGCGAGGACTGGGAACCAGCATTAATCAAGAAGGTGGAGGCAAATGCCAAAGCAACTTGTACCCTTTAGTGCGGACTAACAAAGGAGGAGCTAAACCGCGTCGATCCATTCTTGAGCGGCAAGGAGCTATGGGAGAAGCTGATAGAGCTTCACGAAGGGACCTCCGATACCAAAGTAAGTAAGCGAGATTTGTAATTCAATAAATTGTATAACTTAAAAATGCAGGAAGGTGAGACGGCTAGCCAGCTCCATGCCCGAATTCAAGAACTACTAAATGGACTCTATGCGATCGGACAGAAGGTAGATAACCGGGACATCATAAGGTACTCCTTAAACGTCTTTCCGAGGAACACCTTGTGGGCATCCATGGTAGATGCCTACAAGGTTTCTAAGGACCTCTCTACTATTAAATTAGATGAGTTGTTTTCTGAGTTTGAGCTTCATGAACAGACTAACTCACGTTCGACCGAGAAAGGGTTGGCTTTGATTGCAGGTACAGGAAGAGCACGTGAGTCAAAATCAAAACGTAGAACCGAACAAGAATCAGAAGAGGAACAAGATTTGGAAGACGACGACGAGCTCACAAGAGAATTCATTAACCTGATGAAAAAACTCTACAAAAAGAAGGGCTTCAACAAAAAGGATGTCAAAAAAGCCATCTAGACCAAAGAAGCCCAATCAAGCTCAAAGGTCAAATTCTAGGTGACTTGCTACGGGTGCAATCAGAAGGGACACATCAAGGCGCACTGCCCGAACCAAAAGGATCCAAAGAAACCAAGAAGGAAGAAGGCTCTGAAGGCAACTTGGGACGAATCTTCTTCCGAGGAATCCGACGACGAAGAAGTCGAGCAGGCAAGCTTCCTCGCATTGACAGCCCGGGACTACACCAGAAGCGAGGACGAATCGGAAGTCGAGCCCGAGAGAAGCCACGGATCCGCATCCGTTTCTATAGGGTCAATCCCCTCTGAACATAAAGAATTGGATCAATGGATGTTGGATAGTGGATGCTCCAAACATATGACTGGAGATAAACTGAAGTTCACAAAGCTCAAATTAAAGAAAATAGGATCTGTTGCATTTGGCAACGACGACAAACTTAAGGTAATCGGAAGAGGTAACATCGAACTCAATTCCGACTTTATCATTCGAAAAGTATTATTAGTTGAAAATTTTAACTTTAATTTACTCAGTATAAGTCAATTATGTGACAGTGGTTATTCAGTCAACTTTTCCAAATATGAATGTATAGGTAAAAGTATTGATAATCCTGAAATCATACTTAAGAGCACTAGGAAAGATAATGTCTACACCATTAACCTACCAACATCCTCAATAAAGTGTTTTCTAACACAACAAGAGGAAACTGAGTTGTGGCACAGAAGACTGGGTCACACTCACACTAGACTCATTTTGAAAATGAGTCAAAATGGTCTAGTTAGAGGCTTGCCCAAATTAAAAATTATTGAAAACTCAACCTGTAATGCTTGTCAACAAGGTAAACAAACCAAGTCAAACAATAAGTTAACCAACCTAAATAGAACTACCTCAATACTTGAGCTCCTTCACCTAGACTTGTTTGATTCGCATGCAGCCAAGTCACTAAGTAAAAATCAATATTGCTTAGTAATAATCGATGATTACTCAAGATTTACTTGGGTAAAATTTATAAAAACTAAAGATGAAACCTATGAAGTATTTAAAATCTTCTGCAAACTAATAGAGAATGAAAAAGACACTAAAGTAAAAAGAATTAGAAGTGACCACGGGGGGAATTTGAAAATCACAACTTTACTAAATTTTGTGAAATTAATGGGTATAAACATGAATACTCTTGCCCTAGGACCCCCCAACAAAATGGCCTAGTAGAGCGTAAAAACCGAACCCTACAAGAAGCCGCTAGGACTATTTTAAACGAATACAAGCTATCCAACCAATTCTCAGCTGAAGCAATAAATACAGCATGTTATATACAAAATAGAATTTTAATTAACAAATCTCATAACAAAACACCCTATGAAATATATTATAATAAAATCCCTAATTTAAATTATTTAAAAGTTTTTGGATGTAAAGTATATATTTTAAACACTAAAGACTATTTAGGAAAATTTTCATCAAAAACAATCACAAGAATATTTTTAGGGTATTCAACAACTAGTAGGGCATATAGAGTGTATAATAAACATACTCTAAAAGTTGAAGAAGCAATAAATGTAATATTTGATGAAGATAATAAAGTAACCACTATAACAAATGAAAATAATATAGAAAATATTAACCCACTAAATACAGAAGATGACGAAATTCAACCTGAACCCAATGAATCTGACAAACCAATCACTAACCCAAACTTAAGACCAACAAGAACAAACACAAACCACCCATCTGACCAAATCTTGGGCGATCCATCTCTAGGAGTTAGAACTAGGTCATCCTATAGAAACAGCAGCCAAATAGCCTTGATATCTGAAATTGAACCCAAAACTGTAGACGAAGCTCTACCCGATCCAGACTAGACACTAGCAATGTAGGAAGAATTAACCTAATTTGAAAGAAACCAAGTCTGGGACTTAGTGCCGAAACCCACTGATAAAACTATAATTGACACTAAATGGGTTTTCAGAAACAAACTAAATGATCAAGGTGAAATAGTCAGAAACAAAGCAAGATTAGTAGTTAAAGGGTTTAATCAAGTAGAAAGGCTAGACTATGATGAGACCTACGCTCCTGTAGCTAGACTTGAATCTATCAGGATGCTGCTGGCCTATGCAGCACACAAAGGATTCAAGCTCTACCAAATAGATGTAAAATCCGCCTTCCTAAACGAATTTATTAAAGAAGAAGTGTATATTAGCCAACCCCCTGGATTTGAAGACTTAGAGCATCCAAACTATGTCCTTAGACTAAAAAAGGCCTTATATGGACTAAAACAAGCACCTAGAGTCTGGTATGAATGACTGTCTAATTATCTTTTAGAAAAAGGATTCCACCAAGGACAAGTAGATCCAACCCTTTTTGTGAAAACCTTAGAAAAAGACATTTTCATAGCTCAAATTTATGTAGATGATATAATATTTGGATCAGCAAACTCAAAATTTTTTAAAAGAATTTACAAACTTAATGGAAAGTGAGTTTGAAATGAGTTTAGTAGGGGAACTTAACTTTTTCCTTGGTCTACAAATTAAGCAAACAAAGGATGGAATTTACATATACCAAACCAAATATGCGAAGGAATTAATTAAAAAATTTGGCATGGAAAATTCAAAAATTATAAATACACAAATGACAACTAATATCAACATTGATGCTGATCTAGAAGGAAAACCAGTAGATCCAAAACACTATAGAAGCGTAATAGGTAGCTTACTCTACCTAACTGCAAGTCGACCCGACATACTATTTGCAGTAGGTATGTGCGCAAGATACCAATCCTGTGCAAAAGAGTCACATCTAACATGTGCTAAAAGAATACTTAGATACATTAAGGGCACCTTAAATGTAGGACTCTAGTACCCTAGAACCTGCACCTTTGACCTTTTTGGCTATTCTAATTCAGACTATGCCGGGTGCAAACTAGATAGAAAAAGCACAAGTGGTAGCTGCCAAATTCTAGGTATTGGCCTAGTAAGTTGGTCAAGCAGAAAGCAACACTGCGTTGCTCTATCCACTACAGAAGCTGAATACATAGCCCTAGGAGAATGCGCTTCTTAACTCCTGTGGATGATGCATACACTAAAAGACTATCAACTAGAATATAAAAATATAAAAAATTTTATTGATAATATGAGTTCAATTAATCTAACCAAAAATCCAATTCACCACTCTAGAATTAAACACATAGAGGTAAAACACCATTTTGTAAGGGATCATGTAGCTAGAGGTGAAATTGTACTTAACCATGTTGAGTCCAAATCTAACCTAGCTGACATTTTCACAAAACCCTTACCTGAACTCGAGTTTAGTACACTTAGAAAACAAGTAGGAATGTGTTGGGTAGAATAAATCTTGATTTTCAAATAAATTTCCTACGTCTAATTTTAAAATTTGTTTCAAAATTGCCTAATGTTAAAATTATCTTTTAAAATTCTAGGAAAAATGATGTTTTCAAAAATCCCAATCTTATTAGTCTTTCAAAATTTAGACTTAGCCTAGAATCTTCCCCATAGATATCATGCTCCCCTAGCTTCAGCCAGAGCATCTCACAAACACACTAGGCATAACTTGTTTGTGTTTGAAAGAAACTTAGAATGGTGTGAGATGCATAGGGTACAGCCTGGACTCCAGAATACTTATCTCTGTGCATCAAAGTGAGTCTGGGCGTTAAAAACTAACTCTACATTAATCAAGTTAAATGATCCAGTCCTAATCAAATCTAACTGGATTACTAACTTAACTTGACTAACCAAGTGAAAATTGGTGCCCTCTAAATATTCAGCCAGTAGCTAAAGGTTAGACAGTTGGTTAAGGATATTAAAATTCCAAACTGACTCAGCTTACACTTTAGGGCTCTGATACCTTGCTAAAGCAAATTGATTCACAATCCATTTAACTCAACTCATGCTTGGACATTAGGTTTTACGCTTATTGCTCCTCCATTGCCTTTAAAGATTTTCAAATTATTAAAAATTTCTTTTTGACTTCTATAGTCGTCTTCAAAATTAACTTTTTGAATTTTATTTCAAAAATTAAGGTCTTAAGTTAATCCAACTTCTCAGAAGTTTTTAAACTAATTTGAAATTAATGATTCTTAAAAGGTTTTAAAAAAAAATTTAACGAAATATTTTTTCAACAAAGCCTTTCAAAAATTTATCTTTTGCAAACTTAGCCTAAAGTAAGTTCTTCAAAACTTACTTTATTTTGGCTACCTTTCAAAAATATTTTTTCGAAACTTGCCTTTCGAAAAAAAAAAACTTAGACCTACTAAGGTAATTTTAACCTACCTTTGCCCATATTTTGGCTAAGTTCTTCAAAACTAAGGTAATTTTAAAGTAAAACCTACTAGAAATATTGCTTGGTTGAAAACGTAATGTATTGGTTTTAAAAACTTAGACCTTTCAACTTGTCCCCTTCTTTCAACAAAAGTTTTTTGATATATGGCAAAGGAGGAGAGTAGGACAAATTCAAATTAAGTGTAGGACAAATTCAAATTAAGTATACTAATTGGAATTAAGTGATAAGAAAAACAGAGCTCTCATTAAGGGGGAGTCTTATACACGATGTTTTTAGCTTAAATCATGCTTGCACTGGTTATAGTTTGCTTATCTTTATTTTGTGCATCTTGTTTTACTTAACTTTGAATCTTTGTTGCCATAATAAAAAAGGGGGAGATTGTTAGTGCGGGAAGCATCCGACGTGTTGGTTGCTACTCGGAAAACCTAGAGGTTCCACTGTACAAAAATTTTGTACAAAGGTCTGAATCTTTTCCTAGCTACCATGTGTTCTTTTAAATTAAATTTTGGATCGCCTGCGGAACTTAACACGTTTGATCCAAAACTTAATCTATTCGTTCTTTTAGGTTTTGACTTGGGTCTCCTGCGGAACTTAACACGTTCGACCCAAATCACCTTAAGTTATTAATTCCATTAAATATTAATTTCCATAATTGGTTCCCAGTACTGACGTGGCGAGGCACACGACCTTCTTGGATATGGGAGCAACCACCACCGACTAGACAAAACCTTTTATGGAAAGCTAATATTTAATTTCCTAAAATAACTTTAGGTTAACCGAAAAGAACAATCAAATCACAAGGATAAATAAAACAAAAGAACATAACATCGAAAAACATATTCGAAATACTAGAATCGTAAGCCTCTTGTATTTGGTATTATTTCCATAAATAACTAGTATGATGCGGAAAGGAAAAATTACTAGTTATACCTTCTAGAAAGACCTCTTGATCTTCTACCGTATTCCTCTTCTAATCTCGGACGTTGTGTGGGCAACGATCTTCCGAGATGAGAAAACACCAACCACCTTCTTCTCCTCCTAGCTAGGTTAGGCCACAATAAGGAAACTTTACCAAGGATGAAGAACAAAACATCAACCAAGCTCCAAGAGATGCAAGCTTTCTCTCCTTCTTCTTCTTCTTCTCCAAGTAGTATCCGGCCACCACAAGAGCTCCAAGGGAGATGAAGGATTCGGCCACCATAAGAGGAAGAGAGGGAGAGGATGATGGCCGGCCACAACACCAAGGAAAAGAGGGAGAGAAATAATAGAGGTTGTCCCTCTTGAAGGCACCCTCACCCCTTCTTTTATAATCCTTGGTCTTGGCAAATAAGGAAATTTAAATAAAAACTTCCTTAATTCTTTTGCCATGAAAAGGAAAATTTTTAATTAATTAAAATTAAAATTCTTTTCTCAATATCAATGGCCGGCCATATACAAATCTCCAAGCAAATAAAATTTTAAACACAAATTAAAACTTCCTTATTTGCTTCCGGAAATTTATAAAATTTTTCAATAATTTTTATCCCTTCATGATTGGTTAATAAAAAGGAAATTTTATAAATTAAAATCTTTCTTTTAAACATGTGGATAATTTTCCAAAAAGGAAAGTTATCTCTAAAAATTAAAATCTCTTTTCAATCTACAAATAAGGAAAGATATCAAATCTTTTCTTAATCTTTTGTAGAAACTAATAAAAGAGAATTTTTAATTTTTAAACTTTCTTTTAAATCATGAACATGATTAAAAAGGAAAGTTTTTACCAAAATTAAAATCAACCTTTTAATCTACAAATAAGGAAAGAGATTTAGCTCTTCTCTTAATCTTTTGTAGAATCTTATAAAAGGAAAGATTTAAATTTTTAAACTCTCTTTTAAATCATGTTATCCACATAAGAAAAATTTTAAAAATAAAAATCCTTTTATTTTAATTTAGGCCGGCCACACCAAGCTTGAACCCAAGCTAGGGCCGGCCACCTTGAAGCACCCATGAACCAAACTTTGGCCGGCCCTAGCTTGGTCTCCAAGCTAGCTTGGCCGGCCCCTATGGGATGGGTAAGAAGGTGGGTATAGGTGGATATAGTACTCTATAATTAAGAGGCTACGATAGGGACCGAGAGGAGGAATTGGTTTTGGTCTCCCGATAAAATTAAGCATCCCGTGTCCGCCCCGAACACACAACTTAATTTTATCAATAATAATTCATTCCACTAGAGAACTATTATTGAACTACCGCACCAATCCCAAATTACATTTTTGGGCTCCTTCTTATTATGAGTGTGTTAGTCTCCCTGTGTTTAAGATGTCGAATGTCCACTAATTAAGTGAGTTACTGACAACTCATTTAATTAATATCTTAGTCCAAGAGTAGTACCACTCAACCTTATCATCATGTCGGACTAGGTCCACCTGCAGGGTTTAACATGACAATCCTTATGAGCTCCTCTTGAGGACATTATCAACCTAGTATCTCTAGGACACAGTTTCCTTCTATAATCAACAACACACACTATAAGTGATATCATTTCCCAACTTATCGGGCTTATTGATTCATCGAACTAAATCTCACCCATTGATAAATTAAAGAAATAAATATCAAATATATGTGCTTGTTATTATATTAGGATTAAGAGCACACACTTCCATAATAACCGAGGTCTTTGTTTCTTTATAAAGTCAGTATAAAAGAAACGACCTCAAATGGTCCTACTCAATACACTCTAAGTGTACTAGTGTAATTATACAGTCAAGATAAACTGATACCTAATTACACTACGACCTTCTAATGGTTTGTTCCTTTCCATTTTGGTCGTGAGCTACTGTTTATAATTTATAAGGTACTGATAACATCATCTTCTGCATGTGACACCACATACTATGTTATCTACAGTATAAATTAATTGAACAACTACATTTATCACAAATGTAGACATTTGACCAATGTGATTCTTATTTCTAGATAAATGTTTTATACCAAAAGCTAGGCTTTTAGTATACATTCTAACAATCTCCCACTTATACTAAAAAACTAAGCTGCCATACATCTGATTCTCATGCCTTTCAAAAAGCTCTTGCCTTAAGGACCTTAGGTTATCATCTGATGCAATCTAGGCAGCAACAACTTCTCCTCATTATACAATTTCTCGTATTGGGTAGTACTTGTGCTCTATTGTGTTTACTTGCCTTATAGACTCATGGTTTCTTCGAGTTTGCTACTGCACCATTATTATTACAATAAATTGTAATAATCTTTGGACAAACTAGAAATCATATCTAAGTCTATCTTGAGGTTATTAAGTCATTCAGCTTTTATGGCTACCTCAGAGGCTTGCCATATACTCAGCTTCTATGGTGGAGTCCAGAAAAACACCTATGCTTATCACTCTTCCATAGTTATGACTTTTCCTCCTAAAGTAAACACAAAACCCCGAGGTTGACTTATTATTGTTCCTATCCGATTGGAAGTCAAAATCCATGCAACCCACAATAACCAAATTAACTGCCTTGTGAGCTAGCATATAATCTCTAGTGCCTCTAAGGTACTTCAATATATGCTTTACTGCAGTCCACTGTCCTTGTCCAGGGTTACTTTGATATCTGCTAACTATGCCCTTGGCAAAACAGATTTCTGATCTCGTGCATAGCATACATTAGGCTTCCGACAGCCGAAGCATAAAGAACTGTCTTTATTTCCTTTATCTCCTTTGATGTCTATAGAGACATATCTTTAGATAAAGTTACTCCATCCTGAAAAGGTAAGAAACCTTTCTTGGAGTTTTGCATGCTTAAAACGAGCAAGGATTTTTCCGATGTATGAAGCTTGGGATAAGTAAAATATTCTTTTCTTGCGATCCCTTATTACTTTGATCTCAAGAATATATACATTCTCCCAAGTCCTTTATATCGAATTATTTGGACAACCATACCCCTACTTTTGACAACATTTTGATATTGTTTCCAACTACCAAAAATGCTATCTATGTATAGTACAAGAAATACCACCACGTTTCCATCACACCTTTTGTATACACAAGACTTATCCGTTTACTCAATAAATCCATAGGTCTGGATTACTTTGATAAACCGGATATTCCAAAACCTTGAAGCTTTGCCTCAGTCCATAGACTGACTGAGCTTGCACACAAGATGCTCTTAGCCCTTTGCAATGAACCCTTCTGGTTGCTTTATATGGATGCTTTCTTCAAGACTTCCATTAAGGAATGCTGTCTTGACATCCACTTGCCAAATAGATAAAAGAATCCGGATAGACTTAAGCATGGCTAGCAGTGAAAAAGTTTCCTTTTTCATCTAGCCTTGCTTTTGAAAGTTTCTACCTTCCTGTCTATCCCTCTTTTCCTATTATAGACCTTTTTACACCCAAAGGCTTTTACACCATTTGGTGTTTCTACAAGCTTCCAGATTTTATTAGCATACATATATTCTATTATTCATTACTCTTTGCCAAGATGTTGCATCTTTATCTTGGAGTGCTTCGTCATATGTCCGGAGATCAGGTTCATGCCCTCCAGGGATCGAGTCCAAAAAAACTCTCCCAAAACATGAATCCTTTTAGGTTGCCTAACAACCCTCCCACTACGACAAGCCACTTTCTGTAATTGTGTATCATTTGTGATACGTGTTGCAGTTTCCTTGTGGTATCTCATCTTGTACAGTTGGTACTAGATTAGACATGTCTTTTATTATTTCCTTAAGAACAAATTTTCTTATGGACACAAGGTTTATTACATAGTCCTTTTCTAAAAATCGGTCATTGATGCTAACAATGACCTTCTGATTTTTAAGACTATAAACCTACTTCCATTTCTCTAGGATAACCCACAAACAAGTGAATTCCTGTCCAACTTATCATTGTCTCTCTTCTGCATATGTGCTGGACTACCCGAATCCGAATATGCTTCGAAATAGGCTTACGCCTATTCAGTAATTCTATATGAGTAGAGAGTTCTGTCTTTGGAAGGTACTATATTCATTTCCGTTTCCAGAGTATATCCTTAAAATGATTTTGGTAATATTCTAAATAACTCATCAATCTACTTATTTCCATAAGAGTCCTATACCTTCCTTTTTCTACACCATTCTGTTGGGATGTACCAGGTGCAGTTAGTTGGGATTGAATCCCTATTTCTGATAAGTGACTCCTAAATTCTCCCAAGAGGTACTTGCCACTACGATCTCACCGTAGTATCTTGATACTTTTACTTTGACGTTTCTCCGCATCAGCCTTGTACTCTTTGAACTAATCAACTTAGTCTTGCGGCACATTAAGTAAATGTATTTGTATCTTGAATAGTTGTCTATAAAATAGATGAAATATTCGATACTACCTCTTGTTTGGATAGTCATAGGATCACACAAATCAGAATGAAACAATTCCAACATATCTTTGGCTCCATACCCCTTAGACTTAAAAACTTCTTGGTTATTTTTCCTTTCAAGTAAGACTCGCAGGTTGGAAAGATTTCCACTACTAATGAACCCAAAAGTTCATCAGCTACCAATGAATCCTACTTAAGTTAATATAACCTAGCTTTAGATGCCAAAGATATAATTGGTTCATTTCTAAAGGTTACTTTCTCTTAAAGTTAGAAGATGTGTTACTAATTTCCATTTGTTGCATCATGAGAGTTATTGGATTTATAAATTGCCAACCAACTTACCAGAATAGATAACTTCCCTCTTTTTCTTAATAACAACTCTGTTATTAAAAGAGACAGAATATCAAGTTCTTTGAATAGTTTAGAAACTGAAAACTAGTTCTTTCTAAACTTGGTGCGTAATTACTCAAAAATTCATGTTTTATTCTTATCAAAAGATAAGCATCTCCCACTGCAACAGCTACCAATTTTTACAGTAGTGCCCATGTGGACGGTATTTTAATTTTCATTTAGTTGCCGGATTTCCTGGAACCCTGCAATGAATTGCGGACATGATTAATGGCATCTGTATCTACACTCCAGATTCTGGTAGATAACACTACTAAACATGTTTCAACTAATGAATTAAATACACCTATATTGTTCCTAATTCTAAGAAGACAGTCTACCTTAATGTCCAAGTCCTATTTCCAATCATTACAATTGAGACTACTAAGTCTTTTCTATAGTATGACTACTAGGGGATTGACAAACATTTTAAATCCTAAGAATCACAAAAATATTTGGTCAAGATCAACTCCTTAAAATCCCCATGAATTTTGTATGCCATGATAGTGTGAACGTATACAAAATCGAAGAGGAGATTTTATTCATTAATTTTATTATCTCGTCAACTTTACTTTATGACGAATAAAATTAATAGTTGATCTGTCTTTGATCAAATATTTGGTCAAAACTTTTTGAATTTAAAATAACATTGATTCCTCAAACAGTATTATTTAAATTCACCAACACTTCAAACACCGTGAATTTTGCATGCCACGATAGTGTGGACGTATACAAAATTAAACATTTGTAAGAGGAGGGGTTTATCCATTAATTACCTTGTCAATAAATCTTTATGACAAATAAAATTACCTCAAACACCGTGAATTTTGTATGCCATGATAGTGTGGACGTATACAAAATCAAACATTCGTAAGAGGGGTTTTTAATTTTATTATCTTGTCAACCTATTTATTTGACAAATTAATAGTTGATTTTCTTCGGTCACACAAATAATAGCAGTGACTCCGATGGGGAGGATACTATTAGTCGTGCCTAAGTGTATACCATTACTTGACACTAAGTCCATTAATAAGATTATGCCCCTTCCGATGGGGAAGATCACACGCTCTTAATTAACTTCCTATAGTCATCTAAAATGGAAGTTTAATCTAATGATCTGCAAACAAGCTCATCCGATATGGAGGAAGGCACTTAGAGCCAACGCGCAAGCTTGTTGCATCACTTATAAACCAGTAATGGAGACCGTGGAATTTATTTAAAAATAAATCCCTCTCCCACTTAGTTATTTAAAGTGAGGAATTTTGCCTATGCTAGTCTACCTAACATGCATACTAACAAGCACACACAACACAGCATAAAAAGCAATAAATAGAAAAACTAATTTTCAACTATTATGGCTTTTATCTATTGTTGTCCTCCATGTGTCGCCAACCCTAGCTGCTGCCATCTTTGGCCACCGCCACTGGGTCTAGTTGTCGCATCCATCTTGCTCCTTGTTCCGCTGCGCCTCTGGTCCTCAAAAGGTTCCACGCCTTGCAAGATTCGATCCGCGACATAAATAGAATTTTACATTTTTCGATCCTATATTCCTCGAAGGAATGTACATGTAAACTAGATCGAACATAAAATAAAATTTACATCCATCGATCCTATATTCCATAAAAGGAATGTACATGTAACTAGATCAAAAGATAAAATCCTAATAAAACTAAATACAGCTCCTGCTGTATTTTATAATACAATCATGCACACACAATAAAATGCCCTTGACATGCCCAAGGGTCCAATCACACACATAATAACTATAAGTCATAATAGTTGGATCCTGCATCCACAAAGTTAGCACATCCTACTATTAACCTGCCTAAATTATGTATGACATGTGCATAATTAAACTAATACCAAATACACAGAGGCAAAACCCTAGCTCTGATACTAATTGTTGGTTGCTACTCGGAAAACCTAGAGGTTCCACTGTACAAAAATTTTGTACAAAGGTCTGAACCTTTTCCTAGCTACCATGTGTTCTTTTAAATTAAATTTTGGATCGCCTGCGGAACTTAACACGTTTGATCCAAAACTTAATCTATTCGTTCTTTTAGGTTTTGACTTGGGTCTCCTGCGGAACTTAACACGTTCGACCCAAATCACCTTAAGTTATTAATTCCATTAAATATTAATTTCCATAATTGGTTCCCAGTACTGACGTGGCGAGGCACACGACCTTCTTGGATATGGGAGCAACCACCACCGACTAGACAAAACCTTTTATGGAAAGCTAATATTTAATTTCCTAAAATAACTTTAGGTTAACCGAAAAGAACAATCAAATCACAAGGATAAATAAAACAAAAGAACATAACATCGAAAAACATATTCGAAATACTAGAATCGTAAGCCTCTTGTATTTGGTATTATTTCCATAAATAACTAGTATGATGCGGAAAGGAAAAATTACTAGTTATACCTTCTAGAAAGACCTCTTGATCTTCTACCGTATTCCTCTTCTAACCTCGGACGTTGTGTGGGCAACGATCTTCCGAGATGAGAAAACACCAACCACCTTCTTCTCCTCCTAGCTAGGTTAGGCCACAATAAGGAAGCTTTACCAAGGATGAAGAACAAAACATCAACCAAGCTCCAAGAGATGCAAGCTTTCTCTCCTTCTTCTTCTTCTTCTCCAAGTAGTATCCGGCCACCACAAGAGCTCCAAGGGAGATGAAGGATTCGGCCACCATAAGAGGAAGAGAGGGAGAGGATGATGGCCGGCCACAACACCAAGGAAAAGAGGGAGAGAAATAATAGAGGTTGTCCCTCTTGAAGGCACCCTCACCCCTTCTTTTATAATCCTTGGTCTTGGCAAATAAGGAAATTTAAATAAAAACTTCCTTAATTCTTTTGCCATGAAAAGGAAAATTTTTAATTAATTAAAATTAAAATTCTTTTCTCAATATCAATGGCCGGCCATATACAAATCTCCAAGCAAATAAAATTTTAAACACAAATTAAAACTTCCTTATTTGCTTCCGGAAATTTATAAAATTTTTCAATAATTTTATCCCTTCATGATTGGTTAATAAAAAGGAAATTTTATAAATTAAAATCTTTCTTTTAAACATGTGGATAATTTTCCAAAAAGGAAAGTTATCTCTAAAAATTAAAATCTCTTTTCAATCTACAAATAAGGAAAGATATCAAATCTTTTCTTAATCTTTTGTAGAAACTAATAAAAGAGAATTTTTAATTTTTAAACTTTCTTTTAAATCATGAACATGATTAAAAAGGAAAGTTTTTACCAAAATTAAAATCAACCTTTTAATCTACAAATAAGGAAAGAGATTTAGCTCTTCTCTTAATCTTTTGTAGAATCTTATAAAAAGAAAGATTTAAATTTTAAACTCTCTTTTAAATCATGTTATCCACATAAGAAAATTTTAAAAAATAAAAATCCTTTTATTTTAATTTGGGCCGGCCACACCAAGCTTGAACCCAAGCTAGGGCCGGCCACCTTGAAGCACCCATGAACCAAACTTTGGCCGGCCCTAGCTTGGTCTCCAAGCTAGCTTGGCCGGCCCCTATGGGATGGGTAAGAAGGTGGGTATAGGTGGATATAGTACTCTATAATTAAGAGGCTACGATAGGGACCGAGAGGAGGAATTGATTTTGGTCTCCCGATAAAATTAAGCATCCCGTGTCCGCCCCGAACACACAACTTAATTTTATCAATAATAATTCATTCCACTAGAGAACTATTATTGAACTACCGCACCAATCCCAAATTACATTTTGGGCTCCTTCTTATTATGAGTGTGTTAGTCTCCCTGTGTTTAAGATGTCGAATGCCCACTAATTAAGTGAGTTACTGACAACTCATTTAATTAATATCTTAGTCCAAGAGTAGTACCACTCAACCTTATCATCATGTCGGACTAGGTCCACCTGCAGGGTTTAACATGACAATCCTTATGAGCTCCTCTTGAGGACATTATCAACCTAGTATCTCTAGGACACAGTTTCCTTCTATAATCAACAACACACACTATAAGTGATGTCATTTCCCAACTTATCGGGCTTATTGATTCATCGAACTAAATCTCACCCATTGATAAATTAAAGAAATAAATATCAAATATATGTGCTTGTTATTATATTAGGATTAAGAGCACACACTTCCATAATAACCGAGGTCTTTGTTTCTTTATAAAGTCAGTATAAAAGAAACGACCTCAAATGGTCCTACTCAATACACTCTAAGTGTACTAGTGTAATTATACAGTCAAGATAAACTGATACCTAATTACACTATGACCTTCTAATGGTTTGTTCCTTTCCATTTTGGTCGTGAGTTACTGTTTATAATTTATAAGGTACTGATAACATCATCTTCTGCATGTGGCACCACATACTATGTTATCTACAGTATAAATTAATTGAACAACTACATTTATCACAAATGTAGACATTTGACCAATGTGATTCTTATTTCTAGATAAATGTTTTATACCAAAAGCTAGGCTTTTAGTATACATTCTAACACGACGATCGAACCTAAGTTTTGATAATGGCAAAGGGATTCAAAGTTAAGATTCCTTGTTATCTAATGTGCTTAAATGAGATTACAGGAAAGTCCTAATTGCGGTTAGGCAAGTAAAAAACCCTAGGGGGTGGTAACCCTAGGTCCTAGGGGGTGGTAACCCTAGGTGGTAGGAAAATCCTAAGGGGCGGTAACCTTAGGTCTTAGGGGGTGGTAACCCTAGGTGGAGAAAAATCCTAAGGGAGGGGGGTAACCTTAGGTCCTAGGGGGTGGTAACCCTAGGTGGTGAAAAATCCTAGGGGCGGTAACCCTAGGTCCTAGGGGATGGTAACCCTAGGCAGAAAGTCCAGTCAGTCTGGAGGACCGAACTGGCACCAGGTAATTTCTCCTGAGGGGAGTAGGTGAGGACGCGTTCCCCGTAGAGGGAATAGTAGGCGTCGGGTCGACCTAGGGTTTCCGGTTGGAAATCCGAAGTCAGACCAGGACAGTTCGTTGACTGTCGATATTTCATTTAGTATACCTATTCAGTGTTAACTTTGTGTTGCAAGGTATTTTTGGGACTAACGTATCTTGCAGGTACAAAGGAGCAACCTTAAGTCTCGGATGAACAGGTGCAAAGGTGCAAAGGTGCAAAGGAGAGAAGTCTGCGCACAACACTGCTTGGAGGTGCCTCAAAGGAGCTTGAGGCGCCACGGACTGCATGGAGGCGCCTCGGACTGCATGGAGGCGCCTCGGACTGGCTATGGAGGCGCCTCGCAGGATAAGAGTAGAAATGTTCAACGCACATCCATGCGGCTGACTCGGCGGCTTTGAGGCGTCTCAATGGGGCTTTGAGGCGCCTCCAGTAGGCTTTATAAGGGGACTCGAGCAGCAGGTTCGATTATTCATCTTCCAAGTAACCTTTAAGCACCGAGTTCCTAACGAGACGTTCCGGACAAGCTACGACAAGCTCCCGACAACCCGACACTCCGGTCTCCTTAATTTTTGTTGTCAGTATTACTTAAAATTCTGTTGTACTTAATTCGTATCTGTACTTTGCGATTTGATAGTGAATTACCTAAAGTAATCGCTCAACGAGCGAGGGCCTTGGAGTAAGAGTTGCCCAAGGCTCCAAACCAAGTAAAAACACTTGGGTCTTTTCTGTGCTTGTTCTTTTTATTTCCGCTGCTTTAAACTCTCGAACGATTTCCGAATACGAAACGAGTGAAAGCCACGAGTGCTATTCAACCCCCTCTAGCGCTTTCGATCCAACATGGTGTTGCCGAATGTAAAAATTAGACACTAAAGGAGATGATGAATGCTTTTTTGATAAATTCAGGCTTACCCCAGAACTTGTGGGGGGAAGCCATTTTATCAGCAAACCACATTCTCAACAAAATCTCTCACAAGAAAAATGATAAAACATCATATGAACTATGAAAAGCCCACGAGCCATCATATAAATACTTGAAAGTGTGGGGGTGCTTAGCAAAGGTCGAAGTACCTAAGCCAAAGCAAGTTAAGATCATACCTAAAACGTTCGATGCGATATTTGTCGGATATACCCAAAACAGTAGTGGATATCATTTCATAGTTCATAAGTCAGACATTCCTGTTATTCATGTGGGTACAACCATAAAATCTCGAAATGCAATATTCTTTGAAGACGTGTTCCCAAATAAGAAGGGAAACATTCAAAGTAATGACAACGGAAGTTCTAACAAAGATGATGTTCCAGAACTTAGTTGTCAGAAAAGGGCTATTGGCAATCAAAGCGAAGAGCCACGTGGAGCAAACGGGCTAGAGTTGAGAAATTGTTCGGGTCGGATTTCATGACATTTATGTCGGAAATGGACCCAAGAACATTAAGCGAAGCTCTCTCTAGTCCCGACGCCCCACTGTAGAAGGAAGCCGTCAATAATGAAATCGAATCCATCATGAATAACCATACTTGGGAATTAGTAGACCTTCCTTCTGATACTAAACCATTAGGTTGTAAATGGATACTAAAACACAAGTATAAAGCTGATGGATCGATTGACAAGTATAAGGCCAGACTTGTAGCCGAACGGTACAAGCAAAAGGAATGCTTTGATTACTTCGATACCTACTCACCGGTGACAAGGATTACATCCATACAAGTGTTGATAGCCATTGCAGCATTGTATGACCTTGAAATATACCAAATGGATGTTAAGACTGCGTTCTTAAATGGTGAGTTGGAAGAAGAAATTTACATGGAGTAACCCGAGGGGTTCGTTGTGCGGACTTAAACAAGCGCCAAAACAATAGCACGAAAAATTTAACAAAATAATGCTGTCAAACAAATTCAGAATAAATGAATGTGACAAATGCATTTATATCAAAAGCACACCTAAAAGTTATGTAATTGTCTATCTATACGTAGACAACATGCTCATAATGGAAAATAATCATGATGTAATCATGAGTACTAAGAAAAATGCTGACCAATAATTTCGATATGAATGATATGAGTCTAGCAGATGTCATATTGGGAATTAAAATTCTCAGGACATCCGATGGGATAGTTTTAACGCAATCACATTATGTAGAGTCAGTATTAAAAAGATTCAATGCATATGATCTCTCTACTGTAAAAACTCCTATAGATCTAAGTCAACACTTAAGGAAAAACCATGGTGAGCCCATATCGCAATTAGAATATTCTCGGATAATTGGTAGTTTGATGTATCTCACAAATTGCACACGTCCAGATATTGCATGTGTGGTCAACAAACTGAGTCGTTTTACGAGCAATCTAAATGACACCCATTGAAAAACACTGATGCGAGTTCTTAGATATTTAAAATATAGTATGAACTACGAATTACATTACGAAAAGTATCCCGCGGTCTTAGAGGGATATTGTGATGCTAATTGGATATCAGATACAAAAGACTCAAAATCCATTAGTGGATATGTATTCACGATCAGTGGGGGAACAGTATCTTGGAAATCCACTAAGCAGACGTGTATAGTGTTGGTACAATCGACCTCTAGGGTTTCGATGTTTGACAATATGACCAAGGGTTGACCCAAACAAGCCTTGATGTTTGGGAGAGAGAAGTCTAGTCAAGATTAGATGACTAGCAAAGGTAAGTCCTAACCAAAGGTTAGGCAAAGTGGAAGTCCCGATGAGTGAAGTCGGACCCTAGTGAGTGAAGCTAGGTGGTGGAAGTGTCGGTGAGTGAAGCCGGGCCCTAGTGAGTGAAGCTAGGTGGTGGAAGTCCCGGTGAGTGAAGTCAGGCCCTAGTGAGTGAAGCTAGGTGGAGGAAGTCCTGGTGAGTGAAGTCAGACCCTAGTGAGTGAAGCTAGGTGGAGGAAGTCCTGGTGAGTGAAGTCAGGTAATAGAAGTCCTAACGAGTGAAGTTAGGCAACCCTAGGAGGTAACCCTAGGTTATACTTTAATTCTGTTAATACTGTGCTAACTCAGTGTTGCAGGGAAGCTCAGCTAGGTCGACGGGTTGACCAGGTAGCTGACACAAAGTCCAGACGAGTCGAAGGGATGACCGGATGTCTAGCAGGTAAGTGGAGGTAAGTCACTGGAGGGGAGTGACTATGAGGACGCGTTCTCGGGAAGGGAACAGTAGGCGTCGATCCGACTTAGACCCATTTCGGATATCTAAGTCGAGATCGTGACTAGATTCCGGTCTCGGAGAGACGGAATCTAATTAATATTCTGTTTAATTTTAAACTGTGCTAATACTCTGTATTGCAGGATATATCTTATATTTGCCTCCGGACTAACGTTTTCTTGCATGAAGGAATCTGCTAGAAAATGAGGGTCCGGGCACCCGGAGGTGAAACTTTATCCTAGTGTCGCCTCGCCAAGTGGAGCTCACTGATTGGCTCGGCTACGTCACAACCAGGGCACCCTGGAGGTTTCAGGCGCCCCGAACCTCCTATATAAGGAGGGTCAAGGTTGAAGCTCCAACAACAACTCACGACTCGATCTCCTGTGCTCCTGCGACGCTGCGAAGCTACTCCGACCACGCATTGTTCTTTTGTTTTCTTCCTTTTGTCGGTATTGCCTTTCTATTAGCATTCCTGTAATTTAGTTTGTAATCAAATATTCGAATTTCTAGCGGATTGCCCATCGAAAGGACCCTTGCGTGCGGGCCTTGGAGTAGCAGTCGACAAAGGCTCCGAACCAAGTAAAAAACGACTCTTGTTAGCATTGCTTTATTCTTTTACATTTACTTTTTCGCTGCGTACTTTCGACAAGTTTTAAATCGCTATTCACCCCCTCCCCCCCTCTAGCGAAACTCTACGATCCAACACATAGTTCTGTCAACAATGGAATCCGAGTTTATAGCACTTGATAAAGCAGCTAAAGAAGCTGAATGGCTGCGGAATTTCTTGAAAGATGTTCCGAGTTGGACGAAACCTGTGCCCGCCTGACTTATCCACTGTGATAGTCAATCGACAATTGGAAGGGTATAGAGTAAGTCACGACATATACGTCGTCGACATAAAACCATTAGGCAGTTGATCTCGAACGGAGTGATTGCAATCGACTATGTCAAATCTAAGGATAATTTGATAGATCCCCTTACGAAGGGGCTAAGTCGAGATCAAGTATACTGCTCATCAAGAGGAATGAGATTAAAACTCTACAACTAAAAATGACTGTAGCGGTAACCCAACCTTGTTGACTGGAGATTCCAAGATCTTGGTTCAATGGGACAACGAAGTTACAAAAGTTGTGTAACAGCACAAGAGAAATGATTATCTCTACTATCTCAATCCTAGGATGATTTGGTGCTGTCCTACCACATGTAGTGAGGATAAGCTTATGCTTTTAATGACTTCTATACCTTATAAAAGTGGAGTATGGTGGGATACTCTTAATATAAGTATCACCTATGTGAGTATGAAGATAGACCGCTTCAATGAAACACTCATGAATCTAAGATGGTGTCTATGGCCGAAACGGAACCAACCATGAGAACCAAAAGTGGGTGAAATAAGTATCTATGTGGGTGTTATTGTCTTAGTATACACCAACAGCTGGGCAGTTCAAGACATCACGTTCACTGTGCAGCCTAGTATGCTCGATAGCATTCCACTACGGAAGGTTCAAAGCCACAAGCTACCTTTCCCGATGCATTGACTTATCAATTGGACTTTTGTAAAGTGTCAGCATGCATACATGCACTACATGCATTAATTTCTATTCATATGGGGGATTGTTGGATACGATTTTGCAAACCAAAATCTTGGTGCCATCGATCATTGAAAGTCAAGTTTGATTTCAAAATCGAAATCTACGTTTCGCGTAGATAAATCTGGACTATTAATTTGCTCAAAACCGATTATGGGTGAATGAAAAATTAATTGTTCAAAGATGTGCTCAAATTAATATTAAGGAAAAAGATTGGGTTTTAGTCCCACATCGTTAACCGGCGAGAGCCAGCGTTTCCTTATATGTGTTGCTGTGTTAATGTTGTTAATACAAAAGCACAAGTGCTCTCTACCCTTGGGCGCCCGCTACCCGCCACGCGCGCAATGGGTGCTTTGTTGGTGTACTTTGCACTTGGGGGTGACGTGGTATGTCGGGTGACGAGGCAGTGCCTATGTGGCACGTGACTGTGTAGAGAGCAATGACTGGATTGGGCGAACAGATGGTGACCGTCGGATTAAAGATAAGGACAGATCGCAAGTAGATGCGATCTGGAGCGTCAGATTCTAATCTGGCATTAAAGAGGAAGGCTTGATTTGAAGCGTCGGATTAAATGTTGTAATCTGATGGCTGATATGATCTCGTCCCTTGATCTGAAGGTTACTATAACCTTCAGATCAAGGGACGATATCATATCAGAATCTGAAGAGTTATATCTCTTCAGATCTTATGGTTGAGATCAAAAGACCTTTAAAGGGTTATACCCTTTCATAATGAACGATCCAGATCAGTCCAAACTAAGGGTTACTTGCCTCTTCACCCAATATAAATAGATCCCTCTCATTCTTGGAAATCATTCATTCAAAAAGTATTTGCATTCAAACCATTCTTCCATCTCTTGCATAAGAAGAGTCCAAAAAACCTACGAGAAGGTTCGTCGGTCTCGAAATTTGAAGTGTTACTATTTTGAGACGTCGTCGTTGTATCTTGGGAACAAATTGCTGCTATCCGTGAGCATCGTAGCGGAGCAATATCGTTTTACGGAGATGGTGTCGAATACTAGCCTCGACGACAACTCAGTTTGCTTCCTCGCAGCACCAATCTCCCGGAAATCACGACAGTCAACTAAAATCGACTATGTCAAATACCGAGGAACAAATCCAGAGGTTTGAGGACCTCACAAGTAGAGTCCACTGCAAACCAGGGAGAAACTTTATTTGTTGTCTGTTGGATTTTACAGAAACGGAGACTACTCAAGAAGTCGTCATCTCTTGGAACAATGTTTAAAGGTACATTGTTTATACTGTTATTTCATAGTTTTGATCCTACTAGTTGTTTGGACAACATCTTATGGTGCCTCCATTTAATTGGTTTTATAAACATCATCATTCTGATCTACTAATCTTCTATGGACCTTACACCTTAAGAAACCAGTTTCTTGACGTCAATTTATTATTATTTTCTTAAGTTCATTATTATTGGTCAATGGAAATCATCCTAGATGCTTTCCTTCTAAGTTCCATTTAATTATGAAGGGTATATTGCCAATTTCTTTACTTTCTTCATGGGATTCATCTGGCATTGCTCCACGCAGTGGGCGTTCCTTTTCTTTTATCGTTTCTTTACCTATCAATTAATGCAAATCATGTCTATTACATGACATCAGGTTCAATTGGATTTAAATGGAGTTTCAGAAAGTCTATATCATATTTCTTTGTCACCTTATTTTCTGTTGGTTTTGCAGTGTTTATGTATGTTTAGGTAGAATTCTGAAAATTGAAATGGTTCACTTTTGTTAGTTTAAGTTAATTCTTATAATTCAACTAATATAAGGTCAAACAATGGTTTAATTTGAGTCTTTGCAATTGTTAAAAACACCTCCCTTAGTCAATTTTCTTTCCTACAGGACATACAGTGCTATCTGCATAGTTGGACGGATTTATTCATTAGTTTTGTTGCTTCCTCAAGCTGCATTTTCTCTTGATAGCATGTACACTGACTTAAGCAGTTAAGCTATAAGTTACATCGACAAAATAGATTATAATATCTAAAAATGTAGGTTTCGACAGTAGTCTATTGAATCAACAATCTTTTTTAGGAAACGACAATCTTGGCAGCAACTTGCCTAGAACCTATTTGTTTGCTTTTCTAATGATGGATCCACAAGTTTTGGAGCATTAACTTAAGATATGCATGTATTACCTACTTTAGTTGTGTTTATTTTATGTCTCATTTGTTTAAAATTCACCTTTTGCATTCTCTTTTTTATTTAGATCATGGATTCCAGAATTATACTACACCCCTATGTATGGCCAACACATTTCACGTAGAATGTGAGTTTGGTCACAGCTTAATCAATATGTAGTGGACCTAAAAAATATAAGGTACTTCTTTAGTTTTAGTTATAATAGGTCACACCTGATTTAAACTTAACCAGATAGGAGAAATCGGTTCTCAAGGAAAACCTATCTGGGCTCTGTTGAAATGAATTAGGTTATTGTAGTGAAGAATAGTGCTTAGTCCAGCTACTACCATACTTACTCCCTTGCAATGTAAACAAAGAACCAGTATAATATGACTATTAGAATGTAATATCTTGAATTATATGCTTTAGTTTTGTTTATTGATGCTTGTGATTATTTGATGGACCTTATGTGTAAGTTTCAAGGAAGGCGCTAATTCCCATGGTGTTATTGATCAGTATGCTAGACAAATACCCATCTTTCTTCAATTCGTGGAGTACTAGAATTGTGTTTTAAATTGAAAGCATTAGAGATAAATATCAATGCTATGGACAAAAATACCACTTCCAGTAATGGCGTAAGCATCTACGGAGTACAAAGAGAGAAATCTTTGACAATTAACTATTTGACTATTCATGATGTAGAACTATGTTCTAAATATAAAGATAGAGTCAGAGTAAAGCACCTAGAGGAACAATAAGAGAATCGGATTTGATTCTCAAATAGGACAAATATCTTAGAAGCTCCCGATTTACTTGGTAGGTAAATCAGAGGGAAGGTTGTTTACTTTCGGGATTAGTCGGGTGAAGCTCATGCACCTAATTATATATATATATATATGCTAAAAACTCGTCTTGAGAATTTCTATGGGTGATTTTGATTGTGGAAGAAAAATCAATGCTTTAAACATTGAAGGGATCTCTTGGATAGAGTGTTAGGCTTGTCGGATCAAAACCACGGAGCCATTCATGGTCGAAGAAATTCTGAGGATGGCATTATGAACAATAGCAAGGGTAGAATATGTGAAATGCAAAAAGAGAAGAGAAAAACTGTCTCAAGACTGGAATGCCATCATAAGACTCAAAATCTTCAGTTAATACCAAAAACATGTAAAATTCTACTAAGTTAATTGTGTTATGTAAGCTCATCTTTCCCATATTGCTGAAGACTAAATACTAATCAACACTTTGCTAAGCTGATGTACCTTTCCTTCCATGATTTTAGCAAAGAAAGGTGAAATGATAAATATTGTTCGAGTCAATTTGCTTATTATCTCAGTGAAAGATTGTCAGAATGCAGAAAATGTGTAACTTGGTTCACATTCCACTAGACTCAAATCTGTCACCTATTGAGCTTCTGAAAGTCAATTTAATTCAGTGTATCTATGCAAGTTCAAATGAATCTCCAATAATCATAATTTTTGGTAAAGATCTTCTATGTTGATTGCATTCTAACAGCTAAGTTGGGCTAGTTTTATGATTTTGGTATCAAAGCCACTCCTTCAAATGGATAGTCCATCTATAAATGAAAAGTTACACCTGCATTTCTGATATCATTCCATATATCCATTTAGCATCGTAGTTCTATTAAATTATGATATCAAGTATGAGATCATTTTTAAAATTTCATTACCCAATAACTTTAATAATAAGTTACTTATTAATTTATCAAAAACTCTGTTTGATCTTCTCATTTGAAAATCTTTTGTAATGATGAAATTTAACTGATAACTCAATTGTAAGGTTAACTTTTATAGTATAGTTTAGTACCTAACACATCGAGCAACTTCCTTTCATCCATTAATTTTGGGGAGAAACGCATCTCATTATGAACTTTGTTTACTTGAGAATTTCATTTTTTTTGTATGCTGAGCGAATGTTAAGGTTTTAACTTTGGAATCTTGGTAAGTTGTAGATTGCCCCGGATTGGAGACAGCCCCAAACTCGGAAGAAGGTGGTGGAAGATCAAATTGCTAAAGGTAAAAATAAAATGCCTATCGAATCTTTACACTGCTTGTATTTGTTTTATTATCTTCTGAAAAAATTGAAGTGAAAATATCCTACTTCTAACAGGGCGTGATTGGCATAGGAATCAGTGCAAGTGCCGTGGGGCTTCTGTTAGGCGGTATAGCTGCAATGATGGCCTGTAAGAGATAATTGGTTCGTGATTTCTTGACTTTATTTAGTAATCCTTGGAATTATTGTTTCAACTCTGTATTAAAATTCAAGGTAAAAAGTTTGGCCGATTCTACACGGTATATATAGTTTATAAGTCTGCAAACTGAAGGTATTAAAAACTTATTGTTTGATACAATCTGGCCGATTCTACCGCCTGTATTTCTTTCTACATTCATTTTTCAGACCAGACTGACTCGGGTTTCGTTAATTGAACCGGTCTGAGATCTTCAAAACGCTGTCTTATAACGTATTCACATCAACGGCAATCCTGGCAACGTATTAACCCGTTCTCGTTGCACTCCACGCACCGACGCGCGCGCCCCTCCTCCTCCACGAACACCTTCCGGCTGCCCCGGCAAACGGAGCAGGGCACGAACCGCACGCCGCTGCAGCCGCCGCAGACGCTGAATCTCGAATCCCGGCGCCGTGCCACCGGTTCGAGCGCCCTCCCGAGCTCCCCGGCCTCGTGCATCGCGTAGATCTCCGCCGCCCCGCCGAGGCACCGGCCGCCGACGAAGACCTGGGGGAGCACGAAGGGCCGGAGGCCCTCCATCGCCACCTGAAGCTCCTGGCGGAACCCCGCGTCCATGGAGACGTCGCGCTCGTCGACGGCTACGCCGAGGCCGTCCAGGATGGAGCGGACGGCGCGGCAATCCTCGAAGGTGCGGCGGATGGCGCGGAGAGAGGTGGTGTAGAGGACGACGACGTCGGGTTGGGGGCGTTTGGAGGGATCGCCGGAGGCGCAAAGGTGCCGCGTATTCAATGCGGTGCCGTGGAGGTGGTGGTGGTGGTGGTGGTGGTGGAGGGGAATGGAGAAGAGCATATTGAATGCCATAATAGCAATGGATGGATTCGATGATGGCAGAGGGAGAAGCGCGGGTTGAATCGTTAATTTGGGCTGCCAATTATTTGTGCCGCGGCGAATCCGTGTATAATAAATATATATATTGACCGACAGTTAACGCGGCTGCTAGATTTGGTTTGTTACGGTGGTGGTTTGGATTGCGCGGTATCCGAAGTTTCTGGAAGTTTTCTGTTTGATTATTTTTGACATTTTAGTGTGCACCCTTTAAAATAGAATGAACATCTTTTAACATGTTAACGTTATACATATGAATGTTACCCTTTATTTTTATTATTATTATTATTATTATTATTAAAAAACAATGTTAGGCAAGAATCTTGAATAACTGAAAATGTTACACAATATGATGGGTTACAAATGGGTATAGTTTATATTGATGACTAATAACATAACTAGTGTAAATGAGTCTCATGAGTCGTTCATGAACAACTCGATCAAAACTTAATTTGAGTTTGAAGTTCATCGAGTTCAAACTTAATTACTACTGGTTTGATGGCTCGTCGAGCCAAATGAGCCAATAATAATATAATATATAATATATAGAATACTAATTTATTTATTAATAAAATAATAAAAAAAATATAAAAAATCGACATCGAGCTCATAATTAAATATCGAGCTCGAGTTCGAGCTCAACTCTACATGATCAAGTGAGCACGAGCTCAAGTTGAGCTAGTATAAATCGAACCAAGCAAAGCTCGAGCTTAGGCTGATTTAAGTTCGGCTCGATTTGTTTACAATCCTAAACTTCCATTCTCTCAGATCTAATTTTCTTCCTAACATATGCTTCTTGACCGACTCTCGAGTAGAAACAAAACATTGCACATAGTGAAGCACAAAAATTGTATAACTAAGCTATGAGTTTAAATTATTCTAAATATATTATGTACTCTTAACAATAAGAATCTTTTGTAAAATTAGTTGAGCTCCATGAAAAAAGTATAATTACGCGTGTTTCTTGTATTATAATTTTAGAATGGTGGGCATTTAGGAAACACCTCACTTAAAGTCAAATTTCACCGTAGAACAAAATTATGAAGGGATATTGATAAAATGGGCATTATCTCAAGTATAAGGTGTGTTGCATATTGGCATCAAAGTGAGACCCTCTAATAGATGTGTGGTTTGAGGACAAAATTAATTGGTCAATCTAATGAGCGCGAGTAAAATACACACTACATCACATTCGATTCCATAAATAAAACTTCATATTAAAAACACAGAAAAAAAATCATTAACTTATAAAGAAAAGATATCTCTATTAATATTACATTTTAAGTAGAGTCTAAAAATAAAATGATGAAGTTTTAGACCCAAATATATAATATTATATCATTATAAAATATTTTAATTCTTTTGGCCCTAATAATTAATATAAAAGCTCAGACTGCTAGAAGGATTAACCGTCGACTGTGCACAATAATCATGATCCAATCAAGATATGTGGGTACAATATTAACCTCTAATGAAGGAAGTAGGGGCCCCTATGTTTGGATCAAGACGACTACACATCAAACAGAGAAGTTCTGGTTGCAGCTAGGTAAGGAAGACCTAATAAGTCAATTTAATAGGTCAAATGGATCAAGGGGCAAGGAAGTCTTAGTAGGTCGGTTAGACCGAGGGGTAGGAGAGTGTTAGGACACTTCGACGAGCTAGAGGAAGGGGTGTGATTAGCTCTATTCACTTTTCTGATTATTTGTTGCAATGGAAAACACTCGAAGCAATGCTAACATCCGAATTACTTGATATCTATCTCAACAAGGTGACTAATCCAAGGATCTACATAGAGTACACTCTCCACTATGAAAATACTCATTCTCAAAAATGGTCCAGAGGTGGAGAAACCTCGTACAAGCTCTCAACAAGAAAATATTGATTAAGCACTCCCAAACGATTACCTAATTGATTAAACACTTCTTGATCGATTACCCAATCAATCAAGAATGCCTCTGTGCTCTTGCGAAAACTCCTCTCAATCGATTATTTAGCTTCAATCAATTCACCCGATCGATTCAGAAGCCTATTATTCACTTCGCGAACTTCTACCAATCGATTGAGCACTTTCCCAATCGATTCAGCAAAAAAAATATTGTGCTTCGTGAAATCCCCCTTCAATCGATTACCTAATTGATTGACTTCGGGGAGAATCGATCACCTGATTGATTCACCACGCGCGTCATGTAGAGATACGCTTAATCGATCAATTGATCGATTGACGTAGCTTTCAATCAATTGCTCAAGTCTAACTTGCTTAACTCAAGTCTAGGGTTTCCTTGCCTAATCTCCAATTAACCGTGACATGTTGGGACTTCTCTATCAAGTGTTCGATCAACCTTTTGACCCACTCAGACTCTCTGCTAATTTTCCATTGGACTTCCGATCACCAAGTGTGGTCCTCTTTAACCCACTTGGATTTTCCTCTTGCCTAACCGTAGTTACGACTGAACCTTGCCAACGTGTAGTCCCCCTTGACCCACTTGGACTTCCCTTTGCCTAACTGCAGTTGGGGCTTTCCTTTGCCAACGTGTGATCCTCCCTAATTCAAATGATCCACTTGGATTTACTTGTCTAACTGTAGTTAGTACTTTCCTTATCAACGTGCGGTCCTCCTTGATCCACTTGGACTTTCCTTTATCTAATCGTAGTAAAGATTTTCCTTATTAACGTGTGATCCTCCTTAACTCACTTGGACTTTCCTTACCAACGTGTGGTCCTCCCTGAATCATTTAGACTTTTCTTTGCTAACGTGTGGTCCTCCCTGGTCCAATTGGACTTTCATATGTCAACGTGCGGTCATCCTTGATCCACTTGGATTTTTCTTTGCCTAACCGCAGTTAGAACTTTCCTTTGCCAACGTGCAATCCTCCTTAACCTACTTGGACTTTCCCTTTGCCTAACCATTGAGATAGGACTTATCTTGTCTAACCTCCGAGTTATGACTTTACCGTTGCCTAACTCCTATTTAGGACTTTACCGGTCAAGTACCGATCCTTCATAACTTGATTTCTCTCTCATATGTCTCACAACATATTGTCCAAACATCAAAATTTAAACTCGACTCCCCTCGAGTTTAGTCAAACTGGTAAACTTTGACTCAGGGAACGATTGCACCAACAATCTCCTAATGATGGGTCAAGGATTATATGACTTCAAGCGGATAGAATTAAGGGAGAGGTCCTTCGTTTAAGGAGAGATTATTAGGTTGCAAAATAAAGTTAACATACTGAAAATACATGGAAATATCATAGACGTATAAGGAAAAAATATTCCTAATAATATGAAATATTTTGAATAGAATCCTAAAATAAAATTATAAAAAACCTAAAGTAGATAATATTATATTATTAAAAAAATATTTTAATTTTTTTTAGTTCTAACACTGATGAAGAAAATGTAACCGAGTCATGGGTATAGTTTTAAATGGAGTATGTATTATAAGCAAAAATACTTTTTGGGTGAAATTAATTTAGTTTTTCATAAAATCTTCGTAGTTGAGCTTATTTAGTACCCCAGTCAAGAACTTTCTCACCTTAAATTCAAATTCTACTATGAAACAATTGTGAAGTAGGCAATACCTTGATATTTTCAAGTATGCAACATTGCAACGTGTTATCGAAGTAAAACCCTCAATTAAGTCTCTTGTGTTAGGAACTGAGGATGGAGTTATTATTATTATTATTATTTAAATTTAACTATCTAATTTTTTAAACTGACTCATTCGGAAGATAATTATTCTACTTCCGTGAAAAAATTTTATCCATCGATCACTAAAGTAAACATGAAAAGTATACATGAATTTTGATAAGCGATCTAGCATCATAAGTGATTTGAACACCACGGATATATGAGATACGCTCGCCTTACTCTTACTATCATACTGTATTCCCACGAGTACTTAGTAGGCATATGTTGAATTGGTTTGGCGAAGACCGGTAATGAAATGAACATAATGGGTGGAATTTTTTTATTTTAAAAAACACATTAAAAATATATCTTGACCAAAAATGGCTTAATTAATTGGGTTACAAATTTTACTTTAAACAATAACATTTTTTTTTATAAAAAATAGCTAATTTTCTTATCGATGTACCCTTCAAAAAGCTCTTCATTGCAAAGCAAAGTTTACCATAGAATAAAACAGTGAGATCAATAATATAACATATTAGCCTAAACGAATAATACTTAGCTCTACTGTTACCAAATGTATAATGTTTTGCATCTTTTCTCGAAAAAAAATAAAAATAAAAATAGGCCGTCACGGTTGGCACAGTTGTTGGTGATGTTTGCTCCAACAAAAGGGAAAAAAAAAACAATCAAACTTCCTTTCTCCTTTTGTGTTTTAACATTAATTCTCATTATATGCAGTCAAAAGGAATTTTGTGTAATGAAGGTAACGTAACCCTAATTGAACAGTAGATTATTTTAATTCATTGAGACTTCTACTGAAGAGTTTTTTGGGGGTAGGATTCGAAAGAGTTTGGGCTATTTTGGCGTGGATAAGAAAAATTGCATTTGCTGGCTTGAAAGGGAAAAAAAAACAAATTAAGGTCAATCGCATGATGCTTATTATTATGGGCAAAAATTAAAAAAATAATGTGCACTTTATTTTTATCATCTTAATAAAAAATGTGCACCTTATTTTTTACTATACAAGGTTCTTATTTTTATAAACAATATAAAAAGACACTAAAATCTATATATCATGATTGTAGAATTGAAATGTCCGACACACTCATTTAACAAATATTCTTTTTATCAAAATAATCACAGAGATAGAGACACATATAGATGGAAAACAAAGTTGGTTAGAACACTTTGGGAGCTAAGAGAGATTATTAGTTTTAATCATTTCATCAATAATGATTTATAGTAAAAATTTGAAATAATATTAACATTCTTGATTTTATTTGGTATCCACCTCGGGTGACTAATACAAAAGTCCACAAATTGTACACACCCCACTATTAAAAATACTATTTCTTGGAAACAATTCGGAGGTGGAGAAACCTCGTACAAATTCAAATACAATAAATACAAATAAGAATTGCAAAAATGATTTATAGCATGCACCTTTGCTTAACTTGCTTTCTTCTTATTTAGAATTGTTGGTTGCTACTCGGAAAACCTAGAGGTTCCACTGTATAAAAATTTTGTACAAAGGTCTGAACCTTTTCCTAACTACCATGTGTTCTTTTAAATTAAATTTTGGATCGCCTGCGGAACTTAACACGTTTGATCCAAAACTTAATCTATTTGTTCTTTTAGGTTTTGACTTGGATCTCCTGCGGAACTTAACACGTTCGACCCAAGTCACCTTAAGTTATTAATTCCATTAAATATTAATTTCCATAATTGGTTCCCAGTACTGACGTGGCGAGGCACATGACCTTCTTGGATATGGGAGCAACCACCACCGACTAGACAAAACCTTTTATGGAAAGCTAATATTTAATTTCCTAAAATAACTTTAGGTTAACCGAAAAAAACAATCAAATCACAAGGAAAAGAAAAACAAAAGAACACTATATCGAAAACAAATTCGAAACTCTAGAATCGTATGCTTCTTGTATTTAGTATTATTTCCAAAAATAACTAGTATGATGCGGAAAGAAAAAATACTAGTTATACCTTTTAGAAAAACCTCTTGATCTTCTACCGTATTCCTCTTCTAACCTCGGACGTTGTGTGGGCAACGATCTTCCGAGATGAGAAACCACCAAAGCACCTTCTCCTTTCTTCAAATTTCGGCCAAGCACAAAGCTTCCAAAAAATGAAGATCTTTTCCACCAACCAAGCTCCAAGGGATGTAGGCTTTCTCTCCTTCTTCCTCAAGCTAGATCCGGCCACCAATTAAAACTCCATAAGCATGAAGAGGCTCGGCCACAAAGAGAAGAAGAAGAGAAGAAGGAAGGGCCGGCCACACCACCAAGGAAAAGAGGAAGAAAAATAGAATAGAGTCGTTCACCTTGAAGCCTCCTCTACCCCTCTTTTATAATCCTTGGTCTTGGCAAATAAGGAAAATTTAATAAAAATTTCCTTAATTCTTTTTCTATTGAAAAGAAAAATTATTTAATTAAAAATAATTTTCTTTTTCAAATACAATGGCCGGTCACCTCAAGCCCCAAATCAAGGAAAATTTTAATTAAAACAAGAATTAAAATTTTCTAATTTGTTTCCAGAAATTTATAAAAATTTCTCTAATAATTTAATCCCTTCATGATTGGTTTATAAAAAGGAAAATTAATAAATTAAAATCTTTCTTTTAAACATGTGAATAAAAAGAAAATTATCTCTAAAAATTAAAATCTCTTTTAATCTACAAATAAGGAAAGATATCAAATCTTTTCTTAATCTTTTGTAGAAACTAATAAAAGAGAATTATTAATTTTTTAAACTTTCTTTTAAATCATGAACATGGTTAAAAAGGAAAGTTTTTACCAAAATTAAAATCAACCTTTTAATCTACAAATAAAGAAAGAGATTTAGCTCTTCTCTTAATCTTTTGTAGAATCTTATAAAAGGAAAGATTTAAATTTTTAAACTCTCTTTTAAAACATGTTATCCACATAAGAAAAATTTTAAAAAATAAAAATCCTTTTTATTTTAATTTGGGCCGGCCACACCAAGCTTGAACCCAAGCTAGGGTCGGCCACCTTGAAGCACCCATGAACCAAACTTTGGCCGGTCCTAGCTTGGTCTCCAAGCTAGCTTGGCCGGCCCCTTATGGGATGGGTAAGAAGGTGGGTATAGGTGGGTATAGTACTCTATAATTAAGAGGCTACGATAGGGACCGAGAGGAGGAATTGGTTTTGGTCTCCCGATAAAATTAAGCATCCCGTGTTCGCCCCGAACACACAACTTAATTTTATCAATAATAATTCATTCCACTAGAGAACTATTATTGAACTACCGCCCCAATCCCAAATTATATTTTGAGCTCCTTCTTATTATGAGTGTGTCAGTCTCCCTGTGTTTAAGATAACAAATGTCCACTAATTAAGTAAGTTACTGACAACTCACTTAATTAATATCTAGCTCCAAGAGTAGTACCACTCAACCTTATTGTCATGTCGGACTAAGTCCACCTGCAGGGTTTAACATGACAATCCTTATGAGCTCCTCTTGGGGACATTCTCAACCTAGATTACTAGGACACAGTTTCCTTCTATAATCAACAACACACACTATAAGTGATATCATTTCCCAACCTATCGGGCTTATTGATTCATCGAACTAAATCTCACCCATTGATAAATTAAAGAAATAAATATCAAATATATGTGCTTGTTATTATATTAGGATTAAGAGCACACACTTCCATAATAACTGAGGTCTTTGTTCCTTTATAAAGTCAGTATAAAAGAAATGACCTCTAATGGTCCTACTCAATACACTCTAAGTGTACTAGTGTAATTATATAGTTAAGATAAACTAATACCTAATTACACTACGACCTTCCAATGGTTTGTTCCTTTTCATCATGGTCGTGAGCTACTGTTTATAATTTATAAGGTACTGATAATATGACCTTCTGTGTGTGACACCACACACCATGTTATCTACAATATAAATTAATTGAACAACTACATTTATCACAAATGTAGACATTTGACCAATGTGATTCTTATTTCTAGATAAATGTTTTATACCAAAAGCTAGGCTTTTAGTATACATTCTAACAGGAATAGCCTCTTAGTGTTAAAAAAATACAGCAGCACTTATTCTCCCAAACACCAAGAACTGGTGATAAATAGTGGAGAAGAAGAAGTTTATTGGAATTCTTGTGAATGCATTTATATTCACAGATTTGATCCGAGGATGATTGCACTAATAATCTCCTCACAGTCGATAACTTGGTTTACAATCCAATGACTATTATTCCAAAATCCATGATCCTTTAGATCGATTCAACTAGGCAATCCACTAAAGTTCTCTTCTCCAAACTTTCAAAGGAGGAAAAGTCATACAAATGAAAAGAGTAGTAACAACACTACTACCTCTTAAATTTGAATGCAAGTATATAAATGTACCAACAACAAAAGTAAAGAATTTGGGCGTAGATTGTCGGAGAGCCTCTCAGCATAGTAGTAGCAGGACTTGCACGAATGAAGTAGTAGAAGAGAGATAGATCGATAAGAGAATTGTTGCACAACCTCAGACCTCAAGGCTCTTTTTATAAGTTTTTTATTCGGTCAACCAAACCTTTTTCGGTTGACCGATCTTGAGAATCCTCCCAGCTCACGTCTAGATGCATGATCTACCCAAATTGTATCTTCCGCAAATTAGCCTTTACCAATCGACGGACTCCCTATTCGGTTAACTGAAGATCTGAGCTCCTTTTGATGTTTGACCCGATCATATTTGGTCTGCGCTTACCAAATGTGTTTGGTTGACTAACCCCATGTTCGGTTGACTAAACTCTATTATTTTCTTTGTTGCTCGATTCGATCTCAAGTTACCAAGTATGCCCAGTCGACTAAATCCTTATTCGACCGATAGAACCATTATTTTCTTGTTTATTGAATCTTGATCTAATCTGTGCCTATGTATTGGAACCGGTCGACTGAACCCCTTTGTTCTGTTGACCAAACACTTCGATCATTTTGAACTTTATTTTTCTACAAAATAAAGTTAGCATAACAAGAGTAATAATAAAAGTCCTCCAAATCAGAGTTTGAAATAAATAAGTATGCATAAATTAATATGACAGTTAAGACCATTTGATCTTGACTTAGAAACCAACGGAGGTTTCTTGAGTCAGATCATTGCCTACCGTTTGTCTCAACCATGACACGTCTTTACTGTCTTCTGGAACGAAAAACCTCTCTAGGACTTACCTTGCTTACCTGTTAAATATTTGATCTGGCTGACTTATTTGGACTTTTTTTTGCTCAGTGTATAATCGACCCACTAGGACTTTTCTTACTTGATGTTTGGTCCAGCTAACTCATCAAGTACTCTGTCAAATCAACTCATCTGGTCTTCTGCACTAAGACTCCTTGCCTAATGTTCGATTCTCTTGACCTACTAGGTCTTTCTGATGAAATGTCTGATCTTCTTTACCTATTAAAATTTTCTATGTTAAATAATTTGCATACTAAACTCATATATTAAACACATAATGTCTAACTTAAATTCTCTGTTATACATTAAAATATAAGTTTGAGTATAAATGCCAACTGCAATGATATCATCTTAAACATATTTTTATTCTAGCACTTTTTAACCAAAGCACTATTTTAACAAAATCACTATATATAGGTTAATCAAAACTCTTAACTAACTTATTTAAAAATATTTAAATTTAATTAAATTTACAAGTAGGTATGACTATAACTATTATATGACAATTATGATTACAATTGTTAAAAATAGTTATAGTGTTAGTATGAAGTAATTTAATCAAAGTTAATTATTATATATTGTAATAATTTTAATCATAATTATTATTTTCAGTACAACTTTTCGTTATCTTGGGCATTGTTCACAATGTATTCTTTGGGTCAGCAAACTATTTAATACCACTAAGCAAATATATAATTATGATAAACACGCCTTAGAAAAATATCAATAAACTCATACACAAACATAAACACTTTTTTTTTTTAAATGGAACCCCATAATTTTTCAACACTATCAATTTTTGTTTCACCCAACACTGGGATAGTTTTTGTTTAATAATAAGCTAATCAGATCCACAAGACTTTAGATTCTCAATTAATGCATAAAACGCATGATTTTTTTCGACATTTCATGCATTCTGTTAGGAAAGAAAATCGTATCTCATGATTCTTGCTCTAAATTTGTTGGTAAAGTAAATGATATTTAATGACTGTTGCTGTAAATATGATAACAATCATATTAGAATTATTGAATTATAGAAACAGAAGATATGTACATTTGTATATATATCATGTCTTTATTAATGAGAAAATAGAACAGATTATCATCATATTCTTTTTTTTTTATTTTACATGGTATCGAAGAAGTGACGGATGATTCTTGTTTCTAAATCTTTTGATGGTGATAACTATTCAACTTGGCGTAGAGCAATGACCATCTCTTTAAACGTAAAATCCAAGTTTTGCTTTGTTGATGAAACCCTCGAGGCACCATCTGCCCAAAACAAACCAGAGGACTAAACAACATGAAAAAATGCAATGATATGATATTATCTTGGATTCTTAATTCTTTGATACTTGATATTGCAGATAGTGTCATTTTTTATGACACTGCTCATGAAGTTTGGGAAGATTTTCAAAATTACTTTTCTCAAAGCAAAACACTACAAATTTTTCAGATCGAGAAAGAGATTGCTTGTCTTACTCAAGATTAAATGACGGTTGTGTTTTATTATACAAAGTTAAAAAAAATTATGGGGGTTAGCTAAGATCCTACAATGATGTTGTTTGCACTTATGTAAATAATAAAAGGCGTAAGTTATGCAATTCCTTATGAGATTGAATGAGTCTTATAATACTTTTCATGGTCAACTCCTTCTCATGAATCCATTACCTTATGTTTCATAAACTTATTCTTCCATTATTCAAGAAGAAAAGCAATGAAATTAGGGCACAAGATGGGAGATAATAGAAGCTTCTGCTATGGTTGTTCAAAAAAGTGAACCAGTAGCCCTTACTGTTCAACATAAATCTAGTCCTTTCTCTCATCCTAATTTCAATAACCGCAAGCCGCTGCATTGTTCTTAGGCTACGTTTGGTTTTAGGCATAATGTAATCAAGCTTGTAATGTAATCAAATTTGTAATGTAATATAATGTAATTAATATTATATTACTGTGTTTGGTGAAAGAGTTGTATACTATGCATGTAATTTTTTATTATAAGGATGATTATATATTTTTTTTATTTTGTGTCTATTATTTTTTATCAGTAATGTAATTCATATTATTATAAAATGATAAAAATATCTTGTGACCTTTGTTGGCGACGGTTGGCGGACGCGACCGACTGTGGCGACGAGCCACCGCTGCCGTCAGTTGTCGATTGGTGCAAGAAATAAACTAGGGGTATACCTGGCATATTAAATCTTAGAATTGTAATGTAATCATATTACATAGTATTAGCCTTGTAATCCATATTAAAAAAAAGTTTATTATCTTTTATAATCCAGATTATATTATATTACAGGTTTTAAACTGTACCAAACGAATAGCCTTGTAATGTAATCCTGATTATATTACAAGGTTGATTATCTCTTACCAAACACAGCCTGATTGTGATAGAGATCATCATATGAGAGAGACATGTTGGAAACTACATGGTTATCCTCCTAGACATTCCAAGCATTCAACGACAAAAAATAATCATTTTAAGCACAACGACGACAATCAATCTTCAATTCATAATATCAGAGAGACTCCAGTGATGCAACAACTTCAACTGATTATGACTGGATTGACTAAATTACAATTACAATAACTTTTGTCAATTATATAGAGCAATGAGGCATCTCAAACAGCTACTCCCAAGGCAAATAATGTCATTACTTCTTCACTTTTGTCCTCACCTGAATTGATAATCGATAGTAGTGCAATAGATCGCATTACTTCTTCTCCAGCTTCGCTTGTTAATAGTAAGGAGAACACTTCTTTACCACCAGTTGTTATGCCAAATAGAGACTAGGCTCCAATTATCTCTACTAAAAATTTACCTTTGAGTCCTATTATTTATTTAAAGAATGTGCTTAGGGTGCCATCTTGTAAGGTGGATTTGATGTCGATGAGTTGGGTCACAAGAGATTTAAATTGCCGAGTAACATTCTTTCTTTATTGGTGTATTTTGCAGGATTTGATGATGGGGAAGATGATTGGTTTGGGTAAACAACGAGATGGACTATATTACTTGATTACAATGTCAGCAAATAAGCTACACCATCATGTTCAATCTGTCCATACCATCAAAGCTTCCTCTTCTCAAAACACTACTATCTTGTGACATCAATATCTAGGACACTTATCCTCTTCTAGATTAGACTTTATGGCTAAGACCTTGTTAAATTTTCCTTTGGAACCACATAATAATTGTGATGTTTGTGCTTCTGCAAAACAAGCAAGGCTTCCTTTTCCAATTAATTCTATTTCTTCCGTTAGACTGTTTGAATTAATCAATTGTGATATTTGGGGCCCCTTTAAAGTTCCTTCTTTTTCTAGAGCTAAATATTTTTTGATTATTGTAGATGATTTTTCTCATTTTACTTGGATTTTTTTATGCGTCATAAAAATGAGACAAAAAATCTCCAAATGTATTTGTTCTCTTTTGTGAAAACCCAATTCAATACTCCTATAACAAACATTCAAGTTGACAATGGAGGAGAGTTCTTCTCTATGCGAGATTTTTTTAAATAACAAGGCACCACTTACTAGCATACTTGCATTTACACACCTCAACAAATGGGGTGGTCGAGCACAAACATAGACATATCCTTGCATTAGCTAGAACTTTTCGTTTTCAAACTTATCTCCCTTTACATTTTTGGACAGAATGTGTCTCTTCTGCTGTTCATATAATTAATAGGCTAACCACACCTATACTTTCTCACCAAACTTCATTTGAGAAACTCTATGAAAAAATTACTACTTATTCCCATCTTAGAGTTTTTTTTTGTCTAACTTATGCCACTAATGTTCATGTTTCCCATAAGTTTGCTCTTCATGCCACTAAATACATTTTTCTTGGGTATCCTGTTGGTCAGGAAGTTTACAAATTATATGATATTGAAATTCATCAAGTCTTCACTAGTCGTGATATTATTTTTCATGAGGATATTTTTTCCTATGAATTCATATTTGTTGAGCCTCAATCAGATTCTGTCATACTTGTTGCAATCCCAGATTCCTCTTCCATTCAATCAACACCTGCAAAATATATCCCTGTTGATTTTGCTACTTCACCAATAGCTCCCTTGCGTTGTTCTCAACGATCTCATGTTCCCCTTGCATCCCTGCATGACTATTTTTATAATCAAGTAAGTTCTCTTGAATCATCGTCATCTTTTCAAAGTAAAGGTACACGTTATCCTCTCTGTAATTTTATCTCTTATGGTTATTACTCACCACAACAAAAATTTTTTATTGCTATACTATTACTAATGATGTTGAGCCTACATGTTATGACCAACTGCCTCGCAATCTCATTGGCAAACAGCAATGCAAGCAGAATTGGCTGCTTTAGAGGCCAACAATAGATAGTCTCTCACACCTCTTCCTCTTGGAAAAAAGCTATCGGGTGTAGTTGGATATATAAATTCAAGCGTAAATCAGATGGTTCCCTTGAACGTTATAAAGCATGGCTCATAGCAAAAGGTTACACACACTTGAAGGTGTTGGGTCGAGATGCACATGATAAGGGGGGGGGGGGGGGGGGGGAATCATGTGATTTTGAAAAGCTTGCCTTTTTATTTTAAAAACAAGAGCACGTAGTGGAAAAAGAAATAAACAAAAAAAGACACGAACATAGAGATTTACTTAGTTCGGAGCCTTCGGCGACTCCTATTCCAAGATTCCGATCTCATGGATCTATCGATGGATAATTTACTAAAAGCCTCTTTCAGAACCACCGGAAAAGGGGATCGAGTACAAAAGAGTCCAAAAAGTGTAACAGACTACATTTTTCATTTATAGAAATTAAGAACAAAAATTATGTTATGTTACCAAACACTTTCGTAGATGGTCTGCTTTAGCTCGGTGTTTGGACGACTTCTCAGTGGCAGTCAGATATGTTGGTGCAACCTTAGGTCAAGGTTGACCTGGTTGACCCGACTCGAGTTGACCTAACTCGAGTTGTATTTTGATGTTTGACGAGAATAGAAAAGTTGTATCTTGATGTTTGACAAGAATACAAACTTGGGAGATTGTGGGTGCAACCTTCGGTCAAGGTTGACCTGTTTGACCCGACTTGAGTTGACTTGATTCGGTAAAGTCCAAGTATGGAGACTTGGCACGGGAAAAGTCCAAGTATAGAGACTTGGCACGGAAAAGTCCAAGCAGGGAGCTTGGCACGGGAGAAGTCCAAGTATGGAGACTTGGCACGGGAAAAGTCCAAGTATGGAGACTTGGCACGGAAAAGTCCAAGCAGGGAGCTTGGCACGGGGAAAAGTCCAAGTATGGAGACTTGGCACGGAAAAGTCCAAGCAGGGAGCTTGGCACGGGAAAAGTCCAAGTATGGAGACTTGGCACGGAAAAGTCCAAGCAGGGAGCTTGGCACGGGAGAAGTCCAAGTATGGAAGCTTGGCATGTGAAGTCGGAGAGGGCTCGGTAGCTCGTTCTCCGGACTAGGTCAGAGAGGGCTCGGTAGCTCGTTCTCTGGACCGGATGAAGTCGGAGAGGGCACGGTAGCTTGTTCTCCGGACTAGGTCAGAGAGGGCTCGGTAGCTCGTTCTCCAGACTAGGTCAGAGAGGGCTCGGTAGCTCGTTCTCTGGACCTGACGTGGAAGTCGGAGAGGGCTCGGTAGCTCGTTCTCCGGACTAGGTCAGAGAGGGCTCGGTAGCTCGTTCTCTGGACCGGACATGGAAGTCGGAGAGGGCTCGGTAGCTCGTTTCTCCAGACTAGGTCAGAGAGGGCTCGGTAGCTCATTCTCTAGACCGGGAAGGCTTTAGGATTTAGGGCTGAGAAGCTCTAAGGCATTGGATCGGTCTAGTGACCGATCCAGTGATACTCAGGGTTATCTGATCGGTCCACAGACCGATCAGAAAACGATCAGGAAGCTACTGATCGTTGCCTGATCGGTCCACAGACCGATCAGGCTTTGAAGCCAACCCTCACAGAGATGGCTGACCGGTCTGGGGACCGATCAGCCTAGGGCCTGATCGGTCCACAGACCGATCAGATGGCTCCCAGACCGATCAGGGTGGAGCCTGATCGGTCCAGGCCTAACCGTTGCGACACAACGGCTAGATTTCTGTGTTGCTCTTTGTCTTCTTCACAGGTGCAGCAGGTGCAGGATATATATCGAGGTCGAGGGCCTCTACAGTAACAGTTCTTGCTCTTCCTCACTCTTGCGATCTGAGCTTTGCTGAGCTCCCTATTCCTGAAGCTTCGTGTGAGCTTCCCTCGACTGGGTGATCAGCTGTTGTTGACCTCGTGAAGTTGCTGCTTCATCGAACTCCAGTCGACGAGAAGGCAAGCAAAGTGTTTTTACATTTATATTGTTCTTGTTTTCTTTCTCTATTGGTTGTACTCCATTCTTGCTGTTGCAAGAGAGATTGTGGCGAGGTTTCTCCACCCAGAAGGAGTTCATATTAGCCGGTTATCTGGGGTCTCATCCACCGACGGATTGATAGGCTTCGTCCACCTTACGGACACGCCGAGGAGTAGGAGTATCATCTCCGAACCTCGTTACATCATCGTGTTTGAGGTTTGATCTTCTCCACTTTCGTTTCTACATTGTATTTCCGCTGCGCTAACCTAAATTGTAGGAAGAAACGATAATTTGAGGTCGGCTATTCACACCCCCTCTCTAGCCGCATCCGAAGGTCCTAACAAGTGGTATCAGAGCAAGGTTGCTCTTCGTCGGATTAACACTCGGGGGAGCACAAGATAGAGAATGGATCTACTTGGAGAAGACATCACGATTCCACCCTTCTACGATCGCGACGACTTCGCGTATTGGAAGGTAAGAATGAAGTATTTTCTTATGACTAACCTAGTAAATTGGAATTGTATACGAGTGGGTTTTACTCCTCCGGTGGATAAAAAGGGAGAACCTCTCGAGAAGAAGAAGTGGACGAAGGAACAAATCCACCAATCCACAATCAACGACGAGGTAACGAAAATCCTTGAATTTTCATTACCTAATGATATCGTGTGTAAGATAGGTTGATACAATGATGCCAAGGAGTTGTGGAACAACTTGGCTAAGTTCCATGAGGAGAGCTCCAATTCAAGTCATGAAGAGGAGTCAAGTGAGCCAAGTAGCTCACATCATGGAGGTATGGAATTAGAAGTTGAGGGCTACTCAACATCTAAGGAAGAAGAGGAGAAGAGTTCTTCTTCAAGATTGGTGCAAGAAGAAGCCTCTGTTGGTTGCTACTCGGAAAACCTATAGGTTCCACTGTACAAAATTTTGTACAAAGGTCTGAACCTTTTCCTAGCTACCATGTGTTCTTTTAAATTAAATTTTGGATCGCCTGCGGAACTTAACACGTTTGATCCAAAACTTAATCTATTTGTTCTTTTAGGTTTTGACTTGGATCTCCTGCGGAACTTTACACGTTCGACCCAAGTCTCCTTAAGTTATTAATTTCATTAAATATTAATTTCCATAATTGGTTCCCAGTACTGACGTGGCGAGGCACATGACCTTCTTGGATATGGGAGCAACCACCACCGACTAGACAAAACCTTTTATAGAAAGCTAATATTTAATTTCCTAAAATAACTTTAGGTTAACCAAAGAGAATAATCAAATCACAAGGAAAAGAAAAATCAAAAGAACACAGCATCGAAAAAACATATTCGAAATTATAGAACGTAAGCCTCTTGTATTTGGTATTATTTCCATAAATAACTAGCATGATGCGGAAATAAAAATTACTAGTTATACCTTGTAGAAAAACCTCTTGATCTTCTACCGTATTCCTCTTCTAACATCGGACGTTGTGTGGGCAACGATCTACCGAGATGAGAAACCACCAACCACCTTCTTCTCCTCCAAGCAAGGTTCGGCCACAAAGGAAAACTTCACCAAGGAGAAAAACCAAAATACTAACCAAGCTCCAAGAGATGCTAGCTTTCTCTCCTTCTTCTTCTTCTTCTCCAAGTAGTATCCGGCCACCACAAGAGCTCCAATGGAAGAGGGAGATTCGGCCACCACAAGAGGAAGAGAGGGAGAGGATGGCCGGCCACACTAAGGAACAAAAGAGGGAGAGAAATAATAGATGTTGTGTCTCTTGAAGGTACCCTCACCCCTTCTTTTATATTCCTTAGCCTAGGCAAATTAGGAAATTTAATTACAATAAAATTTCCTCAATTTCCTTGACATGATTTAATTGAGAAAAATAAAACAAAATTTTCCCAATTAAAATCAAGTGGCCGGCCACATCAATGGGAAGCAAATTGGACAAGTTTCAATCAACAATTAAAACTTTCCTTATTTGTTTCCGGAAATTTTAAAAATAAAATTTCTCTTCAAAAAATCTCTTCATGGTTAAGAAATTTCCATAATTTTAATTTTACAACATGTGAATAATTTTTAAAGAGAAAACAAAATATCTCACGAATCTACAAATAAGGAAAGAGATCTAATCTCTTTCTTTAATCTTTTGTAGATCTTTTACAAGAGAGATATTTTAATTTTAATTCTCTTTAATAAATTATATCTTCCACATAATAAAAATTAAAATTAAATTTCTATTTTAATTTAATTTGGCCGGCCCCCACTAGCTTGGGTTCAAGCTAGGGCCGGCCACCCAATCTTATACCTAGGCCGGCCCTAGCTTGTTCCCAAGCTAGCTTGGCCGGCCCCTATTGGGTGGGTATAGAAGGTGGGTATAGGTGGGTATAGAAATCTATAAATAAGAGGCTACGATAGGGACCGAGAGGAGGAATTGGTTTTGGTCTCCCGATAAAATTAAGCATCCCGTGTTCGCCCCGAACACACAACTTAATTTTATCAATAATAATTCATTCCACTAGATAACTATTATTGAACTACCGCACCAATCCCAAATTACATTTTGGGCTCCTTCTTATTATGAGTGTGTTAGTCTCCTTGTGTTTAAGATATCGAATGTCCACTAATTAAGTGAGTTACTGACAACTCATTTAATTAATATCTAAGTCCAAGAGTAGTACCACTCAACCTTATCGTCATGTCGGACTAAGTCCACCTGCAGGGTTTAACATGACAATCCTTATGAGCTCCTCTTGGGGACATTATCAACCTAGTATCTCTAGGACACAGTTTCCTTCTATAATCAACAACACACACTATAAGTGATATCATTTCCCAACTTATCGGGCTTATTGATTCATCGAACTAAATCTCACCCATTGATAAATTAAAGAAATAAATATCAAATATATATGCTTGTTATTATATAAGGATTAAGAGCACACACTTCCATAATAACTGAGGTCTTTGTTCCTTTATAAAGTCAGTATAAAAGAAACGACCTCAAATGGTCCTACTCAATACACTCTAAGTGTACTAGTGTAATTATACAGTCAAGATAAACTGATGCCTAATTACACTACGACCTTCTAATGATTTGTTCCTTTCCATTTTGGTCGTGAGCTACTGTTTATAATTTATAAGGTACTGATAACATTATCTTCTGCATGTGACACCACATGCTATGTTATCTTCAATATAAATTAATTGAACAACTACAAACAAATGTAGATAATTTGACCAAATGTGATTCTTTATTCAAAACAAATGTTTACAAAAGCTTAGGCTTTCAGTATACACTCCAACAGCCTCTACCTCCGGAAGGGATGAAGAAGAGAGCGTATATCCATCCTCAACCCTAGGTAACTCAAGCAACTTAATTTCAAATAAATTACATATAATGTGCTTTGAGTGTAGGGAATATGGGCATTACAAGAGTAAATGTCCAAAGACGATTAGGAAGACTCCACCGGCGCCAAAGGTCAAGGAAGCCGGAGTCCCGATACGCAAGGGCAAGGAGCACGTGGTGTGCTTCCAATGCAAGCAAAGGGGACATTATAGGAGCCAATGTCCGAGGGGGAGGCAACCTCACAAGGACAAGAGACCAAGCACATCTATAGGGGGAGCTAAGGCAAACCCTAAGGTACCCTTTAAGGCACATTATTGCAATTCTAATAAGAAACATGCTAGTAGCTTTATTGCAATTGCCAATGATGATAAGCATGATAACCATAGAATCCGATACATGTCCTTAGGTGCCAAACATGTTAGCCTAGATAAGGATAATACTAGAAATGTCAACCCTAGAATTAATTCATCTAAGGTTAAGGAAAACCTAGATAGGAATCCCAAAATAACTAGACATATGCCTAGGAATACCTCAAAGAAAAATGACAAATTAAAACTTGAGGTATTAGAGAAGGAAAATCAAGTCTTAAGGTCAAGACTTGACACTTTAGAAAAGGCCCTTAAGAATTTGGAGAAGTCAACTCTAGGGTCTAAGGGTCAAAAAAAAGCTCAAGGACATGAGAGGTTTGAGTCACAAACCTAAGTCTCAAGTGGTCAAGCCCACTTATCATAATGTTCCATTCGATTATGGAACAAGACTTAGGGCTAGGAAGACCATCACCAAGGTCACAAAGGGAGTCACCCCTAGAGTTGATCTTGATGAGTCCCAAATGACCAAGGCTTTAAAGCCTAGGAGGGTCATTAGGAGGGTTGCTAGGGAAGTCATCCCTAGTGAATATTTAGTGAACCCAATGAGCTCAAATAGGTTTTGGGTTCCTAGGAGCGTGATTCCATCACGCTAGATGGGTTAGAGTGTGCCAACCTTAATTGGATAGGTAGTTAACCTAATCATGGCAAAAGGTGACATTTTAGGAATTTTCAAGGTGTAATCAAGCCTTGAAAATGAAATTTAAAATTTTACTCATTCCTAAGATGGGTTAGGATGTGCCAACCACACTTGAGGAATTTTCTAGGGTCAATCTAATTGGCACATAGTGATCTAAAAATCTTTAGTATATGATTTTAGATCTATTACACTTAGGAATATAGAATTTATGGCAAAATGATCAAAATTATCAAAAATGGCAACTAAAGCTAGAATTAGGTATTTTCTATACCTTTATATGTTATTTGCCATATATTATTTGTCATATGTCATGTCATGACATCATATCTAATTTACTATCATTTGAAATGTCATGATAATGCTTAGGTTAGTTATATGTTATGCCTTATTTAAGTTTCATACTTTATGCCATGACATCATGACATTGGCACATGTTTCCACTTATGATATTATTTTATGTCATGTCATCATCTCTTGCATGTATGATCAATTAAATTGATTTAAGGATAAAAACACAACTTGATATGGAAATCAAATTATTGTGTAGAAAATGCATGAAAACTTAGCTTAAGATGACCTAAACCCATATCTCACATCAAAATTGACTTGGATGTATTTGATACACCCTAGATGTGTGTGAGATATTAGGATTATGAGTTAGGATCAAGGTGCATAGTTCTTGTACCTAGATGAGCCTAATTCGAAATTGAGGATCATAGGGAAAGCTTGCGTACAAGTCATGTGCACTTAGCCCTAAGATTGTGGTCCTAAATTAAATGGTTTAAAATCATTTCAAAATTGATTTGAAAAACCTTGATGAAGCTTTTCTAATGATAGCATTCATCATTGAGCAAGTTGATACAAAGATGGATTAACCTTGAGCTATTTCAAAGTCTTTCGAACTTTGTATCAAGATTTAAAAATGGAAGTTATTTTCATAGAAAACTATTTTTCTATGATAATATATGTTATGAGGAATGTATTCTCAAAATTTTACAATTTTTGAAATTTTCTGTGATTTTTTAGGGGGTTCTGAATTTCGGGAGAAAAATCAGAAATCTCTATCAGAGATTTGTGGACCGATAAGAGGGGATGCTGATCGGTCCAGGGAGGTCTGGATCGGTCACTGGACCGATCCAGGGAAGTGTGGATCGGTCTGGTGACCGATCCAGTAAAGGGCTGAGCATGCCAAAATGATGATTTTCGACTGATTGTCTGAAATTTCAGCTGGAAGTTGGTATTTTAGATTTCTAAAGGATTGAAACTCTCCAAGACATTGTTGGTGCAATGGTTAAGGGGGAGTTGACCTTTAAGGGGAGTTTTACCTATTGGTCAAAGGGAAGTTGACTTTTAGGGGGAGTTTTTACTCGATTTCTGAGGATGAGTGATATGAGATTATCACTAAGTTGATTATTGTCTTTAGTATCAAGGGGAAAATTAAGGGTTTCAATGAAAGGTATGGGACTTTCATTAGGAAGAAACTCTTAACCTTGATTCACTCTTTTTGATGTGTGTCAAAAAGGGGGAGAAATGTCTAGAGAATGTTCAAGGAAGAACATTGGAGTTTGGGGAGAATGTTCAAGGAAGAACATTGATTGGAGAACTATTGGAAAACCTAAGTTAGGTTATCGGGTTAACCTAACTTGATTATGGTTTTTGTCAAACATCAAAAAGGGGGAGATTGTTGTGCAACCTTAGGTCAAGGTTGACCTGGTTGACCCGACTCGAGTTGACCTGACTCGAGTTGTATTTTGATGTTTGACGAGAATAGAAAAGTTGTATCTTGATGTTTGACAAAAATACAAACTTGGGAGATTGTGGGTGCAACCTTCGATCAAGGTTGACCTGTTTGACCTGACTTGAGTTGACTTGATTCGGTAAAGTCCAAGTATGGAGACTTGGCACGGGAAAAGTCCAAGTATGGAGACTTGGCACGGAAAAGTCCAAGCAGGGAGCTTGGCACGGGAGAAGTCCAAGTATGGAGACTTGGCACGGGAAAAGTCCAAGTATGGAGACTTGGCACGGAAAAGTCTAAGCAGGGAGCTTGGCACGGGGAAAAGTCCAAGTATGGAGACTTGGCACGGAAAAGTCCAAGCAGGGAGCTTGGCACGGGAAAAGTCCAAGTATGGAGACTTGGCACGGAAAAGTCCAAGCAGGGAGCTTGGCACGGGAGAAGTCCAAGTATGGAAGCTTGGCATGTGAAGTCGGAGAGGGCTCGGTAGCTCGTTCTCCGGACTAGGTCAGAGAGGGCTCGGTAGCTCGTTCTCCAGACTAGGTCAGAGAGGGCTCGGTAGATCGTTCTCTGGACCTGACGTGGAAGTCGGAGAGGGCTCGATAGCTCGTTCTCCGGACTAGGTCAGAGAGGGCTCGGTAGCTCTTTCTCTGGACCGGACATGGAAGTCGGAGAGGGCTCGGTAGCTCGTTCTTTGGACCGGACATGGAAGTCGGAGAGGGCTCGGTAGCTCGTTTCTCCAGACTAGGTCAGAGAGGGCTCGGTAGCTCGTTCTCTAGACCGGGAAGGCTTTAGGATTTAAGGCTGGGGAGCTCTAAGGCATTGGATCGGTCTGGTGACCGATCCAGTGATACTCAGGGTTATCTGATCGGTCCACAGACCGATCAGAAAACGATCAGGAAGCTACTGATCGTTGCCTGATCGGTCCACAGACCGATCAGGCTTTAAAGCCAACCCTCACAGAGATGGCTGACCGGTCTGGGGACCGATCAGCCTAGGGCCTGATCGGTTCACAGACCGATTAGATGGCTCCCAGACCGATCAGGGTGGAGCCTGATCGGTCCAGGCCTAACCGTTGCGACACAACGACTAGATTTCTGTGTTGCTCTTTGTCTTCTTCACAGGTGCAGCAGGTGCAGGATATATATCGAGGTCGAGGGCCTCTACAGTAATAGTTCTTGCTCTTCCTCACTCTTGCGATCTGAGCTTTGCTGAGCTCCCGAGATCTTTTGTGCTTCTTTTGCTCTGCAAAACATATTAGTCCAATAATTTGCAAGACAATGTTAGCACAATAATAGTAAGGAGTAGTAATTAGACCATGTCTCTCCGAGATCAAGATCTAGTTAGGGTCTCAATTTAGGTTTTCGAAATTGACCTAAATTAGACTGATACCTCCTGTCCCTTCGAACGAGGGTGCGTCCTCACTTAGTCACTCTCCTCTAATGACTTATCTCTACTTACAGGTGTAGAGTTACCTCAGGAATCACACCTCCCGACTTTAGGAATCAAACATCCTGACCTATCAAAATTGTACATCCGATCTTCTCCAATCGAGAATCGCATATCCCAACCACTACCAGAATTCCACATCTGCACTTCAACCTGTCAGGAATCAAACATCCCGTCTTACTAGAATCACACATCCGATCTTCAGCCAATCAGGAATCAAACATCTTAACTAGGATTAGTTAATTCTTCACACTCCGTAACAAGGTTAGATCACAACATGTCTAACTTTAACATATTTGTCATTCATCAAAACTCAGATTTACCATTGGTGTCAACTGCACCAACATAAGGTGTTGATTATCATGATATTTTTTCACCTGTTGCTAAAATGGTTACAGTACGTTATTTATTAGCTTTGACAACTGCTCAAAATTGGTCTCTTTCTCAACTTGATATCCATAATGCATTTCTTCATGGAGATCTTTCAAAGGAAATTTATACGTCTCTTCCTCCTGGTTTTCAACGACAGGGGGAGAACCTTGTGTGTCTTCTCAACAGGTCTTTATATGGATTAAAACAAACCTCTTGTCAATGGTTTGCCAAGTTTTCTACGGCTATTCAAGATGCTGGTTTTGTTCAATCCAAAGAAGATTACTCTTTGTTTACATGTAAGAAGGATAAATCATTTACAGTCTTATTAATCTATGTTGATGATATCCTCATAATCGGTAATGATCCAATTGCCATAACTATTCTTAAACCGTTTTTAAATAATCATTTTCGGAAAAAAGATTTGGGCGACTTTAAGTATTTTTTGGGTATGGAGGTCTTTCATTCAAAGAAAGCTAAGGTATTTTCATTTCACCAAGGAAATACGCTTTAAAAATTCTAAAAGATGGAGGATATTTTGGACCTAAATTTGTGGATTTTCCCATGGAATAGAATTCAAAATTATCAAATGAAGGAGAATTGTTAACCGATCATATTCATGCATGCTCCACGCAAACCTTATATGGAAGTTGTCATGCATCTATTAACAACTCAGGTCAAGGTTTACTTTTTCCTTCCCAAAATGTTTTATCTTTGCGCGTATTTTGTGATTCAGATTGGGGAGGTTGCTCAGTATATAGAAAATCGACTACAAGATATTATATTTTTTTTTGGGGGGGGGGAGGGATCTCCTCTAATTTCTTAGTGAACAAAGAGATAAAAAAATAGTTTCTCTATCCTCAACAGAGGCTAAATATAGAGCTATGACTGATATATGTTGTGAGTTATCTTGGCTATGATCATTGTTGAAGGATCTATAAATATTGCACTCAAAGCCAATATTATTTTATTGTGACAACCAAGCGACACTTCATATTGTAGCCAACCCATATTTCATGAAAGAACCTGACAAATCGAAATAGACTTTTCACTTTATCCATGACAAGATTCAAGATGGTACAGTAGCTACTGAATATGTCCCTTCAGCGGAACAACTTACTGATGTGTTTACTAAACCATTCGGAAGAAAGTCTTTTCACAATAAAATGCAAGTTGAGAGTTCTTGATATTCACGGAAGTAGGTACATATGTATAAAACTGGTTTGAGAGGTAAAAACTCTCAAACCGCATAACAAGCATTCAACCATCATGAATTTACTCCTCATAGATGAGGTAAACTCACCAAACATCCCACTCTCATGTCTCATGATCAACACCCTTGAGCACATGTCACTCAATATGGTGCATGCAATCACAAACCATCCACGCATCACATTTCATTACACGTTCTTAGCCACTCACACTTGCATGTAAACAAAAACACAATCACACATGCAATCAACAAAAATTACCCAATCAAAGTCAACAAAAGCTACACAGTCAAAACGTGCAGTTGCCAAGCATGATGCCTTCCACGGGTGTGAGCCAACTCACGGACAGAAAGCCACTTCATCAAAGCTCCAAACAACAACCATTCAGATAGAAAGCCACTTCATCAAAGCTTCGGATAGAAATCCAGCATAGTAGCACAGTGAGCTCTAATTTTCGGACAGTAGCAAGCATAGTGAGCTCAAAATTCGGACAGCAGCTAACCGCTTCCATTTCCTTCAAGTACCATCAGTTTCATAGCTTCAAACACCCTCCAACAATAGCCTACAACCTACAAATGAAAAGCTTTATGGAGGTTTTAAGTCCACAAACCGATAGGTATGTATTTGGACCTTCCGAAATAGTCAATCCACATCCGGTGCAATGCCTTGGTACCAGCACCTATTTTTAGCTTCCCATATGTAATAGATTGAGCTAGAGATGCCTAGATGCCGGGCCTTCGCCTTTCTACCACCACCCTTGTAATGTCTTCCAAAAATATGATGCAACTCCTCAAAGGATTTGAAGTTGTGCTTGATCTCCAACCATCTCTTTACCTTGCACCAAAGTTCACAAGCTACCGGGCATTCAAAGAAGAGATGTTGATTTGTTTCATCTTGTTGATGGCACATGTCACAATCCTTGTTTGGCTCATACTCCATTCTATCCTTGGTTCTCAATCTCCCATGAGCTAGCATCCATAGTGTGAAGCGGTGTTTTGGCATGATTTCTGGTTTCCACACCATGGATTTCCATGGAACCTCCGGCTCTCTTGGCATGAAGAAAGTGTATGCATTTTTAACTCCATTTTGTGCCCCAACAAACCAATTCATCATCCTCATATTTGCACTTCCAATGCCACTAGAGGTTCTCAAGATCTTGTTCCAAATTTCTACGAGCCTCTTGATTAACGGGGAGTCCGAAGCCTTGCTTTCCCATGCCCAAAAATCTGCACCTTTTACATAATGATGATGCACCCAATTTATCCATAAAGAATCCATTTTGGGCTGAATATTCCATAACATTTTGCACAACAAAGCCTTATTCCATGCAAGTAGATCTCTAAGACCATATCCTCCATCTTGCTTAGGTAAGCAAATTTTTTTCCAAGATATGGGAGGACATTTGGAGGACCAAACAAACATACGGCAAAGTGCTTTGATCTTGTCTACAACTCCACTAGGAATTGGAAGCATAGAAAGCCAAAAGCATTTCATTCCTTGTAGAACCGTACCTATCAATTCCAATCTTCCGGCGTAAGACAAAGTATGCTTTGGCCAAGTATTTATCTTCATTGTGATGGCCTCTAAGAGCGGTCCATAATTTGCAATCCTCAATTTTCCGCCGCCAATGGAATGCCCAAGTATCGGAAAGGGAAAGAACTTTCTTGAAAACCTAAAAGATCAAGAATTTGTGCCTTCACTCTTGCTTCTACACCGGCTATGAAAATCTGCGTTTTTTTGTGGATTTGCCTTTAGTCCCGAAGCTTTTCCAAAGAAATCCAAGCAATCCGCTAAGTGTTGTGTAGAAGAAATATCCGCTCGACAAAATAACATAAGATCATCCACATAAACTAGGTGAGTAATGCCCACCTCCTTGCACATGGGATGGAAATGAAAAGTTGACAATCTAGAGGTAGCTTTGAGTTTTCTTAACAATACCTCAATACATAATCCAAACAATAAGGGAGAGAGGGGATCCCCTTGCCTAAGTCCTCTTTGCCCACTGAAGAAGCCATAAACCCTGCCATTAAGAGAGATTGAATAAGAGACTGTTGTGACACACTCCTTGATCCAATTGCAATATCGTTGGGGAAAATCAAAACCAACGAGTGCCGACATAAGAAACTCCCAATCCACCATGTCAAAAGCTTTTTTCAAATCAACTTTGATCATACATCTAGGAGAAACCCTTTTCCTTGTATATTTCCGAAGCAATTCTTGGGTCAAGTATATGTTGTCACCTATGGATCACCCTTTTATAAACGCTACTTGAGCCGGATCCAATAAGAAATCCTTAACTTCCGATAATCGTGCAGCAAGTATCTTTGAAATAACTTTATAGAAGACATTGCAACAAGAAATTGGTCTATAGCCCGCTACCCCCACCGCATGATCCCCTTTTGGCACGAGAGATATCAAAGAGTGATTCCATTGCTTTAGTAGTTTGCCACTCTGAAAAAATTCCTGCACAACTGCAATAAAATCGTTATCAATAATATCCCAATATGAGGTAAAGAATTTTGAACCATAGCCATCCGGATCCGGGGCTTTCCCACACCCAATATCATGCAAAGCGGCTTTTATTTCTTCTAGCGTGACCGGCTTGCTTAGGTTCTCAGTTTGCCCCAAAGTGAGTTTCCTTCCGGTGATCTCATTGCTGTCCAAAAAAGTATTTGCCTCTTTTTTGCCAAGTAAGCCATGAAAGTAGTCAACAAATTCCTCCGCAACTTCACCAATAGTTGTGGTTTGGTCCTCATTCCTTTTCTTGAGTGTGATGATTGCATTCCTCTTATTGTTCCTCTTCACCACATCATGGAAAAACTTTGTGCATTTATCCGCACTCTTCAAGTATACATTCTTGGCCCTTTGTTGGTAGAATTACCTTTCCGCTTCGGCTAAGAGATTTGCTTTTTTCCTTATGTGAGTATACCCCATAGGAGTTGGGCCACCATCTAGAATGCTTCTTTGGACCTTCTCTAATTCTTCTTTTGCTTTCTTTGCCTTTTCCAAAATGTGCCCAATTTTGTTTTTGTGTAGCTCCCTTAAGCACCTTTTCAAGCGGAACATCTTTGCCTTGAGAATATATTGAGCTTTACCTTGCATAGGGGTTGTCCAAGAGTCCTTCACAATCTACTCAAAGTCTTCATGTAGTGTCCACATGTTGATGAATTTAAAAGCTCTATTCGGGGGGTGGTCTTTGGCCAAAGTGTGCACAATAGTACATGAGTGGTCCGAGAGACACCCCGGTGTCGTAAACTCCACATATGCATCATAATCTGCCATCAACAAAAAAAAAATAACCAAAGCTCTATCTAGCTTGCAAGAAACGTTACCATTAGACCATGTAAAGCGACATCCAATGGAACGAAGATCCACCAATCCACAAGCTTGTGCAAAAATCTACATGTCTCTCATCTCATGATTTGTGACTGGAGAACCACCTTTCTTTTCATCAATAGATAAAAATGAGTTGAAATCTCCCATGACCATCCAAGGATCAGTAATAATATCCCCCAACTCTGTAAGTGACTCCCATAGAGGTTTTCTTGTGACAATTGAATGAAATCCATAAACAAAAGTTACAAAGAAGCTCCTGCTAGAGATACGACATCGAATATGACAATGTATATATTGATTTGTGGTCATAACAATATCCATATCAACCTTATGCAAGTCCCAAAGAAGAAGTATGCGGCCATTATTAGAAAAATTGAAGTTATGTGCATGCCCCATACCTAAAAACCTCCTTTGTAATATAGGACTTAGTGCCTCTTCTTTGAATTTCGTTTCGATTAACGCTATAACTTGAATGTCTTTTTGCTGAATGAGATGTTGCACCCCTCCATGTTTTAGAGGCTTGTGAAAGCCTCTAATGTTCCAAGAGGCAACCTTCATTTGTGACCATTTCGAGCTACTCGCACCCGTTGTCTTGTGCCAATCGTAGGGGCCGGTGTACTACTAGCCGTATCTCCACTCGTAGATGATGTAGTAGTAGGCAATGAGGAAGATGTAGATGCCTCCGATACTGTATGAATTGTCTCACTTGCTGCCCTATCTTCATGTGATGCCATGGAGGAAGAAGTAGAGGTGGAGGATGAGCTCACTTCACTTGAAGTTGTCGACCGTTGGACCACATTTGATGGTTGCACTTGCACATTTTCTCTAGGCACCTCTTCATTTGCTTCCGCCTCTTGAGGGGGCTGTTGTTGAGGCATATGCCCCTCTCCTTAATCAACCACACAATTAGGAGGAATAATATCCACCGGTATGGGGTTCACAACGACAATTGCAAGCTCTTGTTGTTCAACCGACACTTCAACATTCGATCCTTGTTGCATAGGTCGCCATTATTGCCTTGTAGGGTTATTATATCTCGATCTTGCTCTCCCACAACCCCTAGCTGATTGAGATCTTGGTCTCCCATATCTTTGCACATTTGGATCAGTTTGGGGACGGTTTGGTTGCTGCCCCACCGGTGTGGCTTTTCCCCGGTAATTTCCCGCTAGATGACCCAATCTATTGCATGTTTGACAAAAATCCGACACCATTTCATATACGATCTTCAAATCCACTTGAAGTCCAGTAGGTAGTGTGATAGGGACCTCATGAACACGCTCACCAATAGCCAGAATCTCTACCATAAGCCTTGCATACTCCAACCGTTCCCTTGTCCTAGTCAAATTATCCATGTACAACGGTTTGCCAACTTCCGATCCAATCTTGCTTAGCACAAATTGGCTCCAACAATTTGGTGGGAGGCCATGAATTTGAATCCATGCCGGCACAAAGCGTTCATCTTCATCAAATAGAAAACACTTGGGCATAATCTTTAAGAACATCGAAATACCAAAGGCAAAGTAAGGACCTCCTTGAAGAACTTTTTAGCGATCCTCTTCTTTATCAAACTTAAACACTACCCATCCACTCTTGTGTAGGAAGAATTTGTGAGGTGTCTTCCATTGGGAACCAATATATCGGACTCCATCTTTGCCCGGATGACGACCCATGAAGCATCCAACCAAACAAAACCCCATTGCATCCTCCACGTTGTCTATGTCTTCAAACCGGATGGCTATTCTTTCTCCTTTTGATTAGTACTGATCTAAATTCATAGCGAGCTTAGTTTTGCGATTATTCTTGAAGAGTCCAGCCCAATCTTGCTTCTTTGCTCGCTGATCAGTCCCTTCCTTGTTCCCAGCATCATTCCTTTATTTCGACGAGGTGTTCGGTGTCGTAGCTCATTGTTCTTGCATCTCTGGCAAGGTCTCCATCTCCACCACCGGTGGAGCAGGTGTTGGAGGAGCTTCTTGGGTGTGAGGTTGCTGGAGAGGAGATCCTCCATGCTATGATATGTCCACATCATCATCCACACGGGCTAGATCCTCCATGTCATCAAAAACCGGTTGGTCCACATGTTCAAGTGACTTTGTCACCTTGGATGCTTCACTTGCCACCTCATCTTGGTTGCCCACCTTGCTAGTTGACTTTTGACCTGAATGTCTCTTGCTCTTCCCTTTTCCCTTAGCCATGAGAGGAGAGGAAAACAGCTTGCACGTTGGAAAAACTTCACCTCACAAGTTATCCAATGAGAGTCTTTGCATGCATTGCCTTTGACCAAACTTTCAATGAGTTGGCAGCCTCCAAACCTCCCCCAACCACTTGGCAACCCAAGAGTGGAGGGGAGGGCCGCCCCTCGCCGGAGAAGGTGGCCGGTGCCGGAGCAGTTCGCCAGAGTTGGAAAAAACTGCCCTATAACACAAGAGTGCGGAAAAACCAACTATAGGACCACTTACCTTGCTGCTTTGGCCTCAAAATATCCACAAGAAAGCCCTCCACAGATCGTGGAAGACACCCACAGCGAGAACGAGCCCTCGTCCTACCGGTGAGGAGGAAGGAAACCTCCGCCGATCTCTCCAACTTCAGGAGGAGTGTTAGGAAAGTAAATCGTATCCTATGATTCTTGCTCTAAATTTGTTAGTAAAGTAAATGGTATTTAATAATTCTTGTTACAAATATCGATCATATTAGAATTATTGAATTATAGGAATAGAAGATATATATACTTGTATATATATTACATCTTTATTAATGAGAAAAATAGAACAGATTATTAACATCATCTTCTTTTATTTTACACACTCAGATAATGTGAGAAAATTTGAGTATTATCTATTTCAGATACTTAAGTTTCATAATTTTAAAAGCATGTATCACATTCCCATTAAGCCTCTCTCTTTTTTTTCACATTTAAAATTTTAAATTATCTATTTAAAAATTTATATTCTCAATTTATATTGTCGAATTCAGATCTAAAAGTATTAATACATTTAGTAGGTTTGTAAAAGTATATTAATTAAGATTTGAAATGATTTAGAGTTCAATCTATTAATATTTGACATTGTAAATTTAAAATATTAAATTTTTTAATGGATAAAATAAGGGTTGACTCAAGGTATAAGTCAACAAGTCTATGTCTAGGACCCTATTTTATTGGGCCCATTAATTTTTTATATTATATATAAATAATATTTATTAAATAAAATATGACTATAGTTTTTTAAAAAAATATATGAGTTTGGATGATAAATATTTAAAATTACTAACTAAAATAAGTTTCAAATTTATTTTGATAGTTAATTTTAATTTTTTACTAGACAAATTATATTTCATCAATAATTTTTAATTTTTTAGATTTCACCAATAATTTTTTTTCCATTTTTATTTTTATAGATCAAAGTTGAATTTGATCATTTTAATTCATTATTTGTAGATTAGGTTATAATTTTAATTTTTTACTATTAAAGTTATTGATAAAAATTTAATTTTATTAACCAAAGTAAGTTTATTAATAAATCAAAATATTTATTAATTATACTTTTTAATTATTTATATTTTTTTATAAAAATATTATTAAAAATTAAAAAATATTTAATATTATACTATTATTTCTCTCTAAATTTTATTTTTTTCTCTTTCTTCTCTTTCATTTTTTATACCCTTCTCATCCATAATTTATTATTCACACTTTTTTTTAATTCACCATTGATATTTATCAGTTAAATTTATTGAAATTAAAAATTGATTAAAAAAATTGAAAAAGGTCAGTACTACTCACTCAAGACCCCAAAACACAGCATTGCAGTTACTTTTGACTTAGAAAGAGTTTGCATCACACTTGAACCTCAAAATTTAGTATATATCTTTCGAATGAAAATTCATGAATTTCTACCCAAATTAAGCAACAAATAGTTTCCAACGCATAACCTCCTAATGAATCAAAAGACAAAATTTATTAACGTGCTCATAAGGACCTCCAGACAATGTGTTATGCTTTCCATCTCATCTCCTCAACTACTCTACCTACACGTCCCCACTCCCGTCCTTGGTGACATCTTCCCCACTTGTATCATTTATATCATCAGTCCACAAACCCAATAAGCAAAAATCCACTAGTAGGTACATGACATGAGTAGCAACAAGAACAAGGAAAAAAAATTAAATAGGGAGCATGAACTTATTGAAATAGAAGAGAAAATCTTAAGCATTCATTTGGTAAGAATAAAGTTAGGGAACATCGTGCATGGCTTACTTACACATAAAAGAATACTTAAGCATAGCTGAGCAATAACAAACATGTTGCAATGGTGGTGACCGTCCTTAGAGCACATTCATTAGTTCTATAAGCATGAACTTTTGGGAGGTACAGTCTAAGATTACTTATAATTATATAGCCAAAGCCAACATATAACACATCTTCATTCATGTTTGGAAGGATCTTCCCTAAATCTTATCCCGGAACACCCATCTCGTACTGTCACTGTACATGCACATATTCAATCAAATAATCATATAAGTAAACGTATCACATTCTTATCATACTTCATAATTAACTATGCATGATGCTTAGACAAACTTTCATAGAAAGAACTACTTAGAATATTAAGCAGTGCTTATACATAACTTGAGGAAACAAGGGTATAACAATTACTTAAAACAACATGCAACTTCCAAATCTGTTTAGAAGTAGAGAATATGAATAAATATGATTGATAGAAGTATGTTGTTTGATTAGTACTAAGGAATTATTATTATTGCCATAAATGATATTTGATTTACTAATAAACGAATCAGTATAATGTATTTTCACATTTTATTTTTTTACTATATCTCATTTTTAAAAATATAAAATAATTATATTTAAAATTACTCCCTCATATTATATTTTTATTACATTATATATTTTTTAAAAAAATATATAAACTAATAATTATATTTAAATTATATAGTAATTAATCATGTTATAATTTATAAAATAAAGAAAATTTGACATTTTATTGAAACTGAACATATTTTTTTTCAATCCGAATAATATTTTTTCCCCTTCCTTCCATTTACTCAGAACCTATTATCATATTTGAGGAATTGAATTTATGAGATCCACCATCAATCGCTCTAACTAAACGTCAACTTTCAATCCTTTTCCCCTTCCTCAATCCTATTCCATCCAATCAAGCACCCGTAAAATCACGCATCCCTAAAGTCAGATGGGATTAAGGAAATATAATAATCAAACTTCTCGGCGGTCTAATAAACTACCGTTTTTTTTCTTCGTAAGTAAATTTTGACAAGCTTCAAGATACATTATAATAGGGAAATTATTGCTCTCAAATAAATTTAAATGGATTTAATTATTATTATTTTTTGAAAAGGGGAAAATATAGATAATTGAAAAATGTTCGCAAGCAAGTAAAGTGTAGTTTTAGATGGACGATGGAGTGTGAATTTGATGGTTGACGATTTTAAGAACTCAGGCATCTTGAGAACTGAGAAAACAATAGCGTTAAGTACACCTGCTCTGATACCCAAAGAGATAGAGTGATTGGCGGAAGCGGGACCACGCAGATGCGCCGTAGCTCCGCCGTAAACTGCTGCTCCTTTCCCCTTCCGCCCCCGCTGTATTACGCCGAGTCACGGGCCACTCCGCGAGTCTCCTCTTCCTTGCTTGATCTGTCGCTGTGACCGAGACTGAGACTGAGGCTGAGAGGAGAGGAGGGAAATCGGTGCGCCGGATACGATGGAGAGCTTCTTGAAGAGCAACTTCGAGGTGGAGAGCAAGCACCCCTCTGAGGAGGCGCAGCGGCGGTGGAGGAGGGCCGTCGGCTTGGTTGTCAAAAACCCCCGCCGCAGGTTCCGAATGATCCCCGATCTCGACAAGCGGTCCGAGGTCGAGGTAAAGAAGAAGAAGATCCAGGTTTGTGCATCATCCCATACCCTAGTAGATCGAAAGCATCATCATCGTTCCCATCTGATTGCTTTATTTCCTTACCGTTTTTCGGAATTTGTTTGCCATCGGGATTTTCGTTTTGTGGGTTTCTGTTGTTTCTTCATAAGAAATTTTCATCAAAAACTTTCTTTCTTTTCTTTTTCTTTTTTCTCGTTAAGTTCGGCAAATCTGATCTTTGGTCAGTTTTTCTTTGAAAAATTTCAAAGCACAGTTAGGGTTCAACTTACTTTAAAAATAGAGCAACTTGGAATCACTGAGCTAGGAAATTTCTGCGAAGCTTCCTGTGTAACCGCAAAAGTCTAAAGCTTAAGGGGTCCTAGGACATCACTATTTTGTTATTCTTTTGTGCCCCTCTACGCCTCCGGGTTATTTTTTGATGCCTGGGCAACTGATGGACAAGGACCGGGCTTATGAAAACTCTGCTGGATAGAATCATGACGTACTCCCGTACTGCACGGCTAATGACCGTTCATATCAAATGTAGAGATAAATGATGGAGAAAGCCAATTTTTTCCCGTCTTCTTAAAGTAGGCTCGATAGCTGCTTTGTTCCTCATTTTAATATTGTTTATTAGGCGATATTGGAACACAGATTTGGGCCAACACTTCTATTCAGACGAAAAGAAAATGAACAAAAAATAATAATTAGGTCCATTCACCAATCAGCTTTCTAGAACAAATTACTTTTGTCTAAACTTTTGAATTAAAAAATATTTTACACGTAACTGAATTGACATATATTCCTATTTTATTTATTTATTTATTTTGAATTTGTCGATTCCATCAATTTATAAAATGAGGGGCCCATTTATTTATTTTTTAAATAATTCAATTTTCTAAAATAAAATGAGGAAACTATTTAATTTTATGAGTGTTTAATTTTTCAAAGACAAAAAGGAAAAAGTATTTTTCAATATCAAAGGGCCTGTATGGGTAATTGCTGTCTAGGTTGGGTGGGTGAATCTTTCTTTTTACTACTAGTGGATTTGAAATTTTGATTAATTTTAGGAATAAAAGCTGTGATAGTTGAATCCCTTATATAATTGGCTGAGAATTTTTAAACTAAACTGACTATCTTAGTTTTTTTTTGGGATGAAGGTAAATTGTATTATAAATCATGGAAAGGTATACATGTTAGACGCCTAAAAAGAGGAAAACATGCTTAGATATCTTTCAAAATATAGTCTCTATGTTGGGGACATCACCCTCATAGAGACATCTATTCGGTGCTTGCCAAAGTAAGTAAATTATACAAGACATGCATAAATACCGAGCTTTGTCAATGAGCAATGGCCTCAGAATCTTCGATGGAAAACCTTCAACATCCACTTGGGCATGCCTAAATCTGGCCTTGTGTGTAGTTAGGCTCTGACTATGGTATGGAATACTGTTCCGTGCCGCTCGACACGTATGATTTTTACCGTTTCGCTTGGGGAGCGAAACCGGTACAGGAAGCTTCCCAATTTCGTGTGTGTTAGCCGTCCATCATGCGATTGCGTCGCATGACAGAAGCATCTCCGAGGCAAAGCTAGAAGCCTTCGGCACGTCAGAGGCGTCGCCAGACGGTTCGGGCGCCGCCGGAGGCGTCCCGCAACTCTTCCAACGGCCCTGGAAGCTTCTGCAGGTGCTTGTTGTGGAGATTTCACTGTGCAACATGATTTACTTAATTTAAACAATTCCACTAAGTGTGATATTTTGAAAAGACTTTCATAAATCCTAAATAAATTATCTCAATAAAATATATAAAAAATATTAATTTTATTAATTGATATTCTGAAATTATTTTTTACTGTTTTAAATTTTATTTAAAAATTATAAAAAAATCTTATAAATCAAATTTATATTCTGATATTTTTTTTAAATTTTTTTTTACTGTTTTAATATTTAATTAATATTATGATATTTTTTTACTTTTTTAAATATATATGATTTAAATAAATAAATAAATAAATAAATTATTAATTTATATAATTATTATATATAAAATAATATTTTTGTATTAATTTATATAATTATGATTGTTTAATATGAGGTCTGGAAAACTATATGGTGCCGGTATGAATTTATGAGGCTGGAACACTTTAAATCTTCAAATACACAAGGTAGGAGAACCTGTATTCCAAGTTCTATATGGACGGTGAGGCATTCTGATAAGGAGCTTACGCTAATATACATATGCATGGATTTGTCATCGTATCTCACCTTGACTTCATGTAATTACACTCAGCGACATTCTAGGTTTTGTTATTTGGTTGTGCTATTGTTTCTGAGTGCTTTCATTTCTGTCCATCGTTCATTTGACTGTAAACAGACTCCTTTTGGTAACACAATGTCTTATGAGAGATAACACGCTTGTGGTTTTTACACAGGAAAACATTCGGAAATTTCGGGTTGCCCTTTACGTGCAAAAGGCTGCTCTGCACTTTATTGATGGTTTGAACTTCAAGCACTGAAATTATAAGTAAACTCTTGTTCTGTTCGGTAAATCATTTTTTTTAATCTTTAAAATGCAGCTAGTGCAACTGCTGAGTATCCACTCACAGAAGAGGTTAGAAAAGCTGGTTACCTTATCAATCCTGATGAATTGGCAAACATTGCACGCACACATGATAACAAGAGATTGAAGAAGCATGGAGGAGTAAGTGGGATAGCAAGGAAAACTTCTACTTCACTGGATTATGGTGTCAAAACAAGCGACTTATCCATTAGACAGGAAATTTATGGAATTAATCAGTACGTTGAAAAGCCTCCTAGGAGTTTTTTAATGTTTGTGTGGGATGCTTTACATGATTTGACATTGCTCATCCTCATAATATGCGCTTTGATATCTATTGTTGTGGGTCTTGCTACTGAAGGATGGCCCAAGGGTATGTATGATGGGCTGGGAATTGTTCTCAGTATTTTCTTGGTTGTCATAGTCACTTCCATCAGTGATTACAGGCAATCATTACAATTTAGAGACTTGGAGAAAGAAAAGAAGAAAATATTCATTCAAGTAACCAGAGATGGCTACAGACAGAAGGTTTCAATCTATGATTTAGTTGTTGGAGATATTGTTAATCTTTCTATTGGAGATATAGTTCCAGCTGATGGGCTGTTTATTTCTGGGTATGCTTTGTTGATAGATGAATCAAGCTTGTCCGGGGAAAGCCAACCAGTGCATATTTCTGATGAGAATCCCTTTCTTCTAGCAGGAACTAAAGTCCAAGATGGCTCTGCCATAATGCTTGTTACTTCTGTTGGAATGAAGACTGAATGGGGAAAATTAATGGAAACATTGAGTCAGGGTGGGGAAGATGAAACACCACTTCAGGTAAAGCTCAATGGTGTTGCAACAATAATTGGGAAGATTGGTTTAGCATTTGCAACATCAACTTTCTTTATCCTGTTAGCAAGATTCATAGTTGAGAAGTTCTACAATGAAGGCTTCAAATGGTTGCCAAATGACGCTTTGACAATACTAAACTATTTTGCTATCTCTGTTACAATCATCGTTGTAGCTGTTCCTGAAGGGCTACCTCTGGCTGTGACTTTGAGCCTTGCCTTTGCAATGAAAAGACTAATGGAGGAGAAGGCACTTGTGCGGCATTTATCAGCATGTGAAACTATGGGATCTGCTAGTTGTATTTGCACCGATAAAACTGGTACACTAACCACTAACCACATGGTCGTTGATAAGATATGGATTTGTGAAATAGAAAAATCATTTAGGGGTTCTGAGACTGCTGTATCTTTGACATCCATGATACCAGAAAGTGCCCTAGCAGTCCTTTTGCAATGTATATTTCTCAACACTGGTTCAGAAGTGGTTAGAGGGAAGGATGGTAAAAATACAATACTAGGGACCCCTACGGAAATTGCATTGTTAGAGTTTGGTTTGGAGTTAGAAGGACAAGTAGATTCACAATATCAGCACTGCAAAAAATTGAAAGTTGAACCTTTTAATTCAGTTAAAAAGAAAATGTCTGTCCTTGTTGAATTACCTGATGGAGGGACTCTCGCTTTCTGCAAAGGCGCATCTGAAATTATCCTACAAATGTGCGATCATGGAATTGACAGTAATGGAAAAATCATTCTTTTATCCAATAAGCAAAAGGAGGATGTTATGAAGGTGATTAATGAGTTTGCTTGTGAAGCGCTGAGAACTCTTTGCTTAGCCTATAAGGACTTAAATGGTGAAGACCAGAATATGGATGGAATTCCAGCTACTGGCTACACACTTATTTGTATTTTTGGCATCAAAGATCCAGTGCGGCCAGGAGTTAAGGAAGCTGTTCAGAGTTGTATAGCTGCTGGTATCAAAGTGCGGATGGTTACCGGTGACAACTTAAGTACAGCTAAAGCCATAGCAAAAGAGTGTGGCATATTAACAGAGGAAGGTTTGGCTATAGAAGGGTCAGAAATTCGGAACAAGGACGCTGAAGAAATTAAAGATATAATACCAAAAATTGAGGTTTCTTTAAGTTGCTTTTTTGCAATGAGTAACAATTTCAGCAGCACTAATATGTTTGCTGTCAACATTTTCACACTGGGGTCACAAATAATCTTTTTTTTTCTAAAAAACAAGCAACCAGTTTAACTGAAAGATTTACAAGAAATTATATGTTGTAGATTTATATTTCCTAAGCTTTAACAACTAGTCTACTCCATAAATTATGTGCAGGTAATGGCCCGGTCTTTGCCTTTGGACAAACATACATTAGTAACAAACTTGAGGAAAATGTTTAATGAAGTTGTAGCAGTGACAGGCGATGGCACTAACGACGCTCCAGCTCTACATGAGGCTGATATTGGTCTTGCAATGGGCATTGCTGGTACAGAGGTAAACTTGTTTCAACCCTAATTACTTATGCTGGTTATGCATAGTAATGGTACTTCTTGAATTAATTTTAAATTGACTTCTTCTTTGGTTAACTCCTGAAGAGAAATTATTTGAAATGAAGGAACATAGCATTTTTATATTGGTTTGATTAAGCATGTAAACTAAAAAAACCTGAAAAAAATAAAAGGAACTGAGATGTGAATACTAAGTAGAGATATGGAGATATGAATACAAATCAAGTTGGAGCCAGTGGCTATGCCTCATTGTGGTAGTTGGAGCTAAGCTTTGTTAGCTGGACCTATGAAGCCTTGTAAATGACTGTTCTTAACTACTTGTTAGAATCTTATATAGATGGCTATTCTAAAAATTCTGGGATCTTATCTCCAAGGGTAGCTGCCAGAGTAATACTCTTTTTTGGCATTCCCTCATTATTCAGAAATCAGACTTTGTTTATTATTAGGTTTTAACTTCTTGCCACAATTTAAGAGTAAATAATGGAACCTCACTTTATTTTCCTTTGTAACCCTTTGTTAAACGCCCCTTTATCTTCACAGACTTTAGAATCTTGTAGAATCAACTGTCTGAGGGAAGATCAAGGAAGAATTATTTGGAATATCTGCTCAATTCAGTCTCTTTTGAAGATTGTCAAAATTTTAATTCAAACAATTGCTATGTCAAAGCTTTTTAATTGCTTCATTAGTGTTGGATCTTCATCATCTTCGATAGGTGTCTTAGTCTCATTTTTCTATCAGCGGAATATATCATATTTTGTAGGACATTGATCACCATCTATGCTCGTCATGAGGAGTGTTAGCTGGGGATACCTGCTGGCTGTGTCTCGTCAGGGCACAACACCCATGCCCAATTGGGTCATGTAATGGGTGGTACAACCCACTTGGCATTGCTAATGTTAGTGCTAATAGTTAAATATGTGTTAGTTGTTGGAAATTTAATGTAAATGAGAAATTAAATCTTGATCGTTGGATCAAGATTGACAAATCTTGTTCATTCAACTTGAAAGGTTTAAGTGCCCTTTGGATGACTAAATCTCATTCATTGATTTCTAAAGGGTGGCATCTAATGAAGAGGTCGTGTGTCTCATAGGAAAGGATGTGATCTACATCATCCAATTCAAAATGGATGGATGAGATCTAATTGAACCAAGAGGTTCTTATACCCTTCATTTAATATAAATAAGGTCCCTCACATCCGCATTTCAATCACTCAATTCCTTCCAAACAAAGCAGGCATTGCATTCCATACTTGCATTGGAGAGTTCGAGAAGCTTCTTCGGTTCGGAGGTCTTGCGATTTGCAGTGCTGCTATCGTAAGATAAAATCGTATCTTAGGAGATGATTGTCGTGTTCTGTGAGCACTGTGTACTGGGCAAATTCGTCTTAAAGAGATAAAGTCTAACTCTAGGCTCGACTTCGCCAAAATGGTGGTATATCGTCATTCTGTCCGTGCTCAGATTGCACCACTACAAGATCCCAATAATTTTAAGACGAATTTTTCAGTGCAATCTTAATAGATTCATCATCGACGACTCTTGTTCCACCGGCACATGACGAGAAGCTAGAGAAGTTTACAGGTACGGATTTCAAGAGGTGGCAGCAAAAGATGCTGTTTTACCTAACCACGTTAAACCTTGCGAGGTTCTTATGTGAAGATGCCCCTCTATATCTCAAGACGAGGCTGATAAAGGAAAGAGGGCGGCATATGATGCCTAGGGATATAGTGACTTCTTATGTCAAAACTATATCCTCAATGGCTTGGATAACACGTTATACAACGTGTTTATTCCAATGACAACTGCAAAGGAATTATGGGAATCTCTCGAAAGGAAGTACAAACAGAAGATGCCGGATTGAAAAAATTCATCGTCGGCAAATTCTTAAACTTCAAGATGATTGATTCCAAAACTGTGACAACTCGTCTAAGAGTTGCAGTTGAACCTACATAATTTGCATGTCGAGGGCATGACAATGAATGAGTCCTTTCAAGTTGTCGCGATAATCGAGAAACTTCCACCTTCGTGGAGGGAATTCAAAAATTATCTAAAGCACAAACGAAAGGAGATGGGACTTGAGAATCTGATTGTAAGACTGTGGATTAAAGAAGACAATCGCAAACAATCAGAATAATAAAAATGCCTATATTTGCAAAGACAAATCTGCGGAAACCAAACACTGGCAGGAAAAGAAAGTATCCGGGTAAAGGACAGAGCCAAGAGAGGGCCAAGAAGTTCCAAGGAACATGCCACAACTGTGGCAAACCGAATCATAAGGCTAAAGATTGCCGACGTCCAAAGAAAGTCACTCAAGTGTGTGGGTGCAGTCGACCTAGGTTTGATCATGTACGATCATGATTTCGATGTGTGTGTTAAAGAGTTTAAGTTAGGTTTCATGTATGTTTGAGTTATGCAAGACTTGGTGAAAGACACATAAGGAGCTTGGTGTGGCCAAGCTTAGAAAAACTCATCCTATGGCTCAGGTCCTTGAGATCGGTGAAGGATGGTGCATCCGAGGGACCGTTGGACGAGGAGCAACGGAGTGAAGCCGAGGGAAGTGAACTTCAAGGCAACGTAAAGGATGCATGGAGAGGAGCCGCGAGCTTGAGTGCATCTGAGGGGCGAAGGTCGAGGAAGATGGCTTCAAGGGTGACTCCGGAGAGGATGAGTGTGAGCGTGTAATCGGGACCGGTCTATTGATGGAAGTTGCAGTCGAACAGAGGCGTTATGTTCGCTCAGCTAGCAGCGATTAGTCGACTGATACTTTTACTAGTCGACTGGTAAGTGGTCGTTAGTGACCATTAGCAGAATCCCGGATTCTGCAGAGTAGCCGTTGGCTACATCCGATGGTAGCATCAGTCGACTGATGGTTTTGTCAGTCGGCTGGTGCGCAGGAAATGAGTTGATTAGTGATCAACTCTTTCCGCTCTATTTGTAGGGAGCTTGGGGCATTGAAAGAGATTACTGATCTTGTTGATATACTCCTAGTCTTTGCCTCCAAGCTTCTAAAGTCTACACTCTTCTTCGTACATCTAATTCCCAATCTTGTAAAGAAGAAGAGTTTCTTTGTTGGAGGTTTTGCTTTATCGAGAAGGAGCTCATTTAACCAAAGATTGTCGGGGACTAATCCACCGAAGGATTGAAGGTTCACCCACCTCAAGAACAAGTCGTGGGGTAGGAGTAAGCAATCTCCGAACCACGTAAAAGGAAACGTGTTAGCGTTTGTCTTCTTATTGCTTTCAATATATTTGTATTTCCGCTTGCACAACTAACAACTTGTAGAGAAGCAAACGATTTGAGGGTGACCATGCTATTCAACCCCCCTTCTAGTCGGTCACCGATCTTCAACAAAGTGCACATGACTGAAGATAAGTCAGTGTCAATAGATATGTCAGAATTAGACCTTGAAGCCAATTTAGTGGACAATCTAAGGCAGTGGTGGGTCGATAATGGTGCCACACGGCACATTTGCTCTGACAAAGCCCAGTTTTCAACTTATACCCCTATTAATGGGAGAAAACTAATTATGCGCAATTCTGCAACTTCCAACATTGTTGGTCTTGGCAAGGTGGTACTAAATATGACATCAGGTAAAGAAGTGACACTAATTGATATGTTTTATGTTCCCGACATTCAGAAGAATTTAGTGTCAGGGTCGGCTCTTGTCAAAGTTGGATTCAGGCTAGTATTTGAGTTAAATAAATATGTATTGACAAAAAATGGTCAATTCATAGGCAAAGGATTCATGGTGAACAGTTTATTTAAAATGAATGTAATAATTGTACACCATGAATTCAATGGCAATAAAATTATAAATTCTGCTTATTTGGTTGAGTGTTCCAATTTATGACATGTTAGACTTGGACATGTAAATTATAACACTTTACGACGATTTATGAATTTAATTTTATTGCCAACATTTAATGTTGATCCAACACATAAATGTGAAATATGTGTTAAAGCTAAAATGACAAAGTTGTCTTTCCATTCAGTGGAAAGAAGCACGACCCCTCTAGAATTAATTCACAGTGACATATGTGACTTAAAATTTGTGCAAACTAGAGGAGGCAAAAAGTACTTTGTTATTTTCATTGATGATTGCACTAGATACTGTATCTATTGAAAGGCAAGGATGAAGCCTTAGAAGCATTCAAAAATTATAAGAATGAAGGTGCGAATCAAATTTTATCAAAAATGACCAGACAGATGCGAGATTGGAATAGGTAAGTACCTAGCTCGGACTGTTTGGGGTAATAAAAGTAGTGGAATACCTGAGGGGTCAGTGGAATGTTGTGCACTTGAAACAACACTACCACGCCGCACAGCAAGCGGAAGGAATTGGGGGCAAGCTGGGCAAGAGGGACACGAAAGTAGTTGCAAACCTCGGTTATGAAGGGGTGGATGGGAAACCGAAGACCGACCACAAATTGGTCTCGAAAGAAACAGACTGTGCCGACTGGGGGTCATTGGGCCGATCAGACGGAGAGGCTAGAACTATTTCATAGTCGGAAGGAAGGTCAAAGGTGTTTATCAAACTCGCGACGTCGCCCGCGTTGAACCGGGTCTCCATGGTAATATACTAGAGACCGGGAGCGGGGTCGGACAACTGCGAAGAGCTCGCCATGGCCAGGAAACGAAAAAGCAGAAGGCTCGAGGGGAAAGATGGCCGGAAAACATAGAAAGCTGAAAAATACGGTGGCAAAAAAAGAGCAGTGGGAAAACAACAATGGAGAGGAAAAGGTTGAAAGGCTTACGGAGAGAAAAGCCGCTTGAGGAGGAAGCTGAGGATCGTCGGAGCAATGGACGCAAGCAGAATCGCCGGCGCAAAATCGTCGGAGAGCACGAAGAAAACGCAGAGTAAGGAAAGGCGATGCTGAAGCTTTATAAAGAGGGGCGTGGCTGACCGGAGCCGTCCGATCTAGGGCTTGGGAATCAAAGCGTACATCCAACTATTGAAATCGAACCGCCAAACGTCACATTAGCAGCCGTCACCTCGGACGTACGACGGCTGCATTAGCGAGAAGTTAAAGTGATTGAGGAGGAGAATATGATGATCCATTTGATAAATTTTGTACAGAATTTAGCATTATTCATCAAACGACAGCTCCTTACTCTCCTCAATCAAATAGAATTGCCAAGCGTAAGAACCGAATTCTTAAAGAAATGATGAATGCTATGTTGATAAGTTCGGGCTTACCCCATAATTTGTGAGGGAAAGCTATTTTATCGGCAAACTATATTCTCAATAAAATCTCTCACAAAAGGAAAGATAAAATTCTTTATGAGTTATGAAAGGGTCATAAGCCTTCTTATAAATATCTGAAAGTGTGAGGGTATTTGGCTAAGGTAGAAGTGCCTAAGCCAAAGCAAACCAAAATAAGACCAAAGACAATTGATTACATTTTTATTGAATATGCCAATAATAGTAGTGCATATCGAATTTTGGTGCACAAATCAATCGTCCTTGATGTACTTGGAACAACAATTAAATCCAGGAATGTTGTATTTTTTGAAGATATTTTTCCTTGCAAAGATAGGAAAGAGGAAAGTTCAAATAAAAGAACTTCTGAAACTGCGAGTAATCTTAGAAATAATGAAGAACCAAGACGCAGCAAGAGGGTCAGAATAGTAACTTCACTTGGTCCTGATTTCATGACTTATATGTTGGAAAATGAACCAAGGACAATCAGCGAAGCCTTATCAAGTCCTGAGGCTCCCTTTTGGAAAGAAGCTATGAAAAGTGAAATAAATTCCATCATGTAAAACCATACTTGGGAATTTGGTGGATATTCCACCTGGAATCAAGCCTTTAGGATGTAAATGGATCCTAAAGAAAAAATATAAGGCTGATGGAACTATTGAAAAATACAAGGCAAGACTAGTGGCAAAGGGATTCAAACAAAAGGAAGGCCTTGACTTCTTTGATACATATTCACCAGTAACAAGGATCACATCCATTCAAGTACTCATTGTTATTGCTGCAATACATAACCTTGAGATACATCAAATGGATGTGATAACAGTCTTTCTAAATGGTGAATTAAAAGAAAAAATATATATAGAGTAACCTGAAGAGTTTGTGTCTCCAAGGTAAGAAAATAAGAAGTGTAGACTCGTGAAGTCACTAAACAGTGGCATGAGAAATTTGACAAAACTATGCTGTCAAATGGATTTAAAATAAACGAGTGCGATAAATGCATATATATCTGTCAAATGGAAAAACGAGTGCCTACTGTGATGATATATTGCAAGGGCACAAAATAGCTTATATAACGGTAAGTCACGACATATTTGACGACGACACAATACCATTAGGCAGTTGATCTTTAATGGAGTTATATCTGTCGATTATATCAAATCAAAAGATAATTTGGCGGATCCATTTACACAAAGGTTGAATAGAGATCAAATATACTGCACATCAAGAGGAATGTGATTAAAAATCTATAAACAAGAACATTTATAGTGGTAACCCAACCTTGTTGATTGGAAATCCCAAGATCTTAGTTCAATGGGACAATGAAATTATGAAAGTTCGCGTGAGCACTTGGACTAGTTCCCCTCTCATTCCTAGGATGGAAAAGTGCTACCTACGATATGTAGTGAGGTTAAGTTATAAACTTTTAATAACTCCTATACTTGAAAAAGTAGAGTATAGTGGGATATTATTTATAGGAGGCCACCTATATAAGTATGAAGACGGATTGTTTCAATGAAATACTTATGAATTCAAGATGTTGTTCATGGCTAAAATGGACAAAATAGTGAGAACTATAAAGAAGTGAGAGAAGTTATTGTGTAGGTACCATTTCTTGGTTTACACAAACGACTGAGTAGTTAAGACATCATGTTTACTAAGTAGCCTAGTAAATTTGATAGTACTCTACTACCGAAGGTTCAAAGCCATAAGTTACCTCTCCTGATGTAATAATTTTTCGATTGAACTCTCCTTAGGTGATAACATGCATGCATTAATTTTCATTTATGTGGGGGATTGTTGGAAATTTAATGCAAATGAGAAATTAAATCTTGATCGTTGGATCAAGATTCACAAATCTTGTTCATTCAACTTGAAAGGTTTAAGTGCCCTTTTGGATGGTTAAATCTTATTCATTGATTTCTAAAGGGTGCATCTAATGAAGAGGTAGTATGTCTCTTAGGAAAGGATGCGATCTATATCATCCAATTCAAAATGGATGGATGAGATCTAATTAAACCAAAAGGTTCTTATACCCTTCGTTTAGTCTCACATACTCATTTCAATCGCTCAATTTCTTCCAAGCAAAGCAAGCATTGAATTCCATAGTTACATTGGAGAGTTCGAGAAACTTCTTTGGTTCGGAGGTCTTACGATTTGCAGTGCTGTTATCGCAAGATAAAGTCGTTGTATCTTGGGGGACGATTGTCGTGTTCCGTGAGCACCGTGTGCGGGGCAAATTCGTCTTAAAGAGATAGAGTCTAACTCTAGCCTTGACTTCGTCAAAACGATGGTATATTATCATTCTGTCCGCGCTCAGATTGCGCCACTGCATGATCCGAACAATAGTATGAGTAGATGTGAGTCATGTGACATGAAGTATTACCAAGTTCTATGATAGAATTTGGATGTAAATTCTTGTTTGAATAAATTCATCTATCCTTCTTAGTTCAATCAAACCCAAAGGAATTTGTTTTGGATGCTCTTCTTTCTACTTCTATTTTGGACTTGGAAGTTACCTCAATTCTGTTCAAAATCTCCATGAATATAGAAGTTTATTTTCACACGCTCTTAGTATTCTGCTCTATAAGCTGATAAATATGTTGTCAAGTGAAATAGTTATGGCCAGTAGCTTAACTCTGCTCGTATCATAACCAGAAAGATCCATGGTTGTAAAAGCATCAAGTTGACGTACCTTTTCCGTAAATTGACAATACATTACCAAACCTTCACTGCTTTTATTCTACTTAGATGCATACTTCTTTATCTGTGAAAACCATGTTATAAAATAGATACTCCCAAGCTTTCTGTTTTTGATTATTGTTTGTTGTTATGTGTATGTCCTTATTTATCAGTTTACATAACATAATCTGCAGGTAGCCAAGGAGAGTGCTGATATAATCATTTTGGATGACAACTTTACGTCCATAATTAATGTAGCCAAATGGGGTCGTGCAGTTTACATCAATATCCAAAAGTTTGTACAGTTCCAACTGACAGTTAACATTGTCGCTCTGATGGTCAATTTCTTTTCTGCAATCATGACAGGTACTCATATTTTAAATAATAATGATGTTTTAAGAAGGTCAAGATGTTTTGCTCAACACTTAGATCAACCAACATTGAACTCTCAGGGAATGCTCCACTCACTGCTGTTCAGTTGCTTTGGGTCAACATGATCATGGACACATTAGGTGCCCTAGCATTAGCAACAGAACCCCCAAATAACAATATGTTGGAAAGGCCACCTGTTGGGCGGAATGAAAGCTTCATTACGCCAGTCATGTGGAGAAATATAATTGGACAGAGTATGTATCAACTGATTATACTTGGTCTCCTGATGTTTGATGGCAAAAAGCTTCTAAAAATTGATGGACCGGACTCTGACATTGTTCTCAATACTTTTATATTCAACACTTTCGTATTTTGCCAGGTAAAATTTCTATTTGATTTTCATTATTTTATTTGTGACCCAATCCGATCAGTGCCCACCTCTATCAACACAAGTTGTGATTATTCTAACTGAGAACATATTGCTTTGTGACTGTTAACACTTAACAAATTTCTACTCACCTTGGTTTACTGCTCAGGTATTTAACGAGATAAACAGCCGCGAAATGGAGAAGATAAATGTGCTACGTGGCATATTCAGCAACTGGATCTTCTTGACTATCGTGGCATCCACCGTCATATTCCAAGTAATTATAGTTGAATTTCTAGGGACTTATGCAAGAACAGTGCCATTAAGTCGGCAACTTTGGTTGTTCAGTCTTGTGATTGGCTCCATCAGCATGATAGTTGCAATAATCTTGAAGTGCATCCCAGTTGAATCAAGCAAGAACAGCGTTGATCAACGAAATGGTTATCAGGCCCTCCCTAATGGTCCAGAAGCCGTATAAACAGAAAAGCATAATGACACTTAGATATGTTTGACCTTACTAGGGGAATGATACACGATTTTGTTATACTTGTTTGCAGCTTATCGGAGCAGAACCCGAGTTAGTTGCGAGTGGACTATTGTTTCAGGACTACTTCAGTAGGAGTTTTTATTGTCGCAAGGTAATCAATGCTTTTGGATATGCACTACTTACAGCTGACATGGAGTTTTGACTCTTGATTGTGATTAACTACTTGATTGGAGGGACTATTGCATTTTTCTTTCAGTTTTTTTCCCTCTAAAAACATGTTTCATTGGCTGACAAGGATAGAACTTGCTGATAAATTTAATGGTTTCTTGATCTGTAATTTGGGTTCCTTTACCACGAACTTATATGCTAAGAACTAGAATGTTTTTCCAATTTGTAGTAAGTGAACAATTCGATGATTTGACTGAAATAGAATCTTCATGATTGTAACTCTCAGAGCCAAGAGAAATCTATGCTGGAAGCTGAGATGAAACTTATGAGTTGAGTTTAAATTTAAAAGTGATTGTATTCTTTAATACTTGATATGGTTCCAATTAATGTTGGAGATTTCACGAAAATATTTCCCTGAATTGTGAATAAAGGAAATTTACAACAATTTGATTCGTCATTTTTAGGTATCTTATCCTATTAAAGGTTGTTTTTATAATTCGAATTTGTGATGATAAAATTACACGGTAACAATTTTATTGTTTGTGCTACAGCTGGTCTTCAACTCCAACAAAACCATATATTTCAAAAAATTGCAGTCAGTTTAATTTGTTTCACGTATAAAAACAAAAGTCTTAATCAATAAGCAATTCCCTCAAACGAGAATTGGCAAAGACCAAAAACAAGTCACGTGTCCAAATCAACACATGAGAGTAACAAGAATACAAAACTGATCGTGAAACATCTCCTTATACCACTGCTGAATCTCTGCGCACAGAATAGAAAAAGGTTTCTCAATCCAAGAATCTTGCAAGTGAGTTCGGCTATCAATTGCTTTTATCCCGAACTTGTCATCACAGAAGATCCTGTACTCTCCTTTGTCCCGGGCCTTCAAGCCTCAGCATGCTTAATGGTTCTATCAACAGGATCAAACATTTGATTTGATCGCTAAAACACAAGGATTCGAAAGACAACAAGATAGAATGATCCTCTACGAGCCATCGAATAAACCTCGATGTTCGCTTACTGATGCCTCACAGGTTAAATCTGCGTTTGTTTTTTGTTTTTAAAAAAAGAAGAAAAATGGTTTCGGTCCAATCCCAAATAAATCAGATTCGAAGTAAATTATGTTGATTTCCCCCCAATTTCAATCCGGTTCGTCCAATTCAAACGCAACAAAAAAAGGCTAAGCCTCACCCACTCCAAAATTGACTTCAATCCACTTTCAACATTGTTTTCCCCTGAAATGAAAGCAATAGGCCGAAGCTGAATCTATGCCAGCTATACGATCTTTTTTTTCAGTGAAAATTCAATTCGCCTCCCCCGAGGAAAGAAAAAAGTTAGATCAGTAGACATCACCACTAAACAGAGCGATTTCATACACAACATTAACCCAATTCAGCCTAACAGCAAATCCTGTATAACAACGCTGTACAAGACGTATGCAACGAAAGAATGTGAAGAACATGACGGCATTAGGAGAGCATAGACACAGGAGCTTCTGCAGTGTAAGCAAAATTAGGTTTAATATCCCTGCTCCTCATGTATGATAGAAATTGTCCGGGCAACTCTTCCAACAGAGATTGAGCCACCGAAACCTGATTCCCTGAGAATCACAAATATCACATATATGAGCAAACATTTGAACTTATCAAGGAAATACTAATTTGCTGGATAACAACTTCATTTTCAAGGTTGAATGCTAAAGGTGGTGACACCATTAGAATTTACAGCTAGGAAATTTGAAAAATACAAAGTCCAGTGTTCATTAAATTTTTTATAATAAACCCGAAGCCTTATCCCACTAGGTGTTCGGTGTTCATTCAACTTTTTAAGAAGTAAAAAACATAGCATGCCTGAACATAGTTGGCATAATACATACGTTACAGTATTAACCAATTAAAAAATGTCCAATGTGCAAGAAAAATGCTAAAAACCAATATAATGTTTTAATAATTGGGCTCTGTTTAAAATTTATCTGGAAATCAATAAACCAATCAGATTCAAAGTGTTGGCCATGGATGATATATCACAAATTGACAGCCTAAGATTTTTTGACTAAAATGATGAAAGAGGGACAAGAGAGGGCAAGGTGGAAAACCTTACACCATAATGATTGAACATGGGTGTTCTTGAGGCTTGATACTCATTGTAAGTTGTTTTCAACGGTCATTAGCATATTCATATATCATTATAACATACGAAACAAATAGAGAGGCAAAAGGAGACAATTTGAGACATTACTTAAAAATGGTTACAAGTTTACATGAAATCCCTCTTTTCATTCATCTGCTCCATTACAATCAAAACTGCAAATGAACATCCTTATAAATTCCCTCTGTAGTCTATCTTTGCATCAAATTTTGTATAAAATTTTATGAAGCTCGTATCTTTATAATATTGCTTCTTAAATTTTATTTTTCTTCAATTGAGTTTTGCCAATTTAACTAAAACCAATGAAATGAATCTCCACCTTATCACTCATGACAAATGAAACTATCTCCTTAATAGAAATTTGCACAAACTATAAGTTTGAAATTCTGAAAGTAATAAATAAAGTGATTTAACTCGAAAAACAGTAGAACTTCAATTCAGCAGCATATATCCATCTAGAAAACAAAGACATAATACTTACCCTGCAAATCTCGCATAGGAACAAATTGTACAATGTCCCGAGTAGCTATTCTGCCTGTGGAACTTTCTAATCTTTTTCCATCATCAGCATCCAGAATCTACTCAAAACTCAGAAAAGATTTCATATGGTATTGTGTTAGATACCAGAATTAGATTACATGAGAAAACCCGGAGACATTTTAGATTAGAGCACATGCACCAAGTAGCAGGTATAGCAGCATTTAGTTCCGTGAAGAAACATGATAGTTGTATGGTGTACATGAACCAATAAATAATATAAGTATGAATGTGATTGTGACTTGCTTACATTCATTTCTTTGTAGTCAGCACCTCCTACTCCAACAATGAGAATTGACAAGGGCAAATCAGAAGCTTTTACAATTGCATTGATGGTCTCCTGCAAATCTGTAATAACCCCATCCTATGAAGAAATAAAAGTTCAACAAAACGAATGAGAAGTGCTAACTAATAGAATGACATGGTATAACAGGTACATTTACCGTGATGATAAGTAATACGTAGTACTTGTTTCGACTAGTCAAAAGAGATTGACCAGCAATTTC